>NC_064623.1:170150895-170453925 GCF_023898315.1 Schistocerca nitens
TTTGCTTCTACCGGGTCGAGCCTGCGTGTTAATCCCGTCATGAAGTCATTGTCCGCCGGGATATCCGTTGTCGTATTGCCTAATAACTTTGTGAAGTATTTCTGAATTTCGTTCTTGATGTCACTTTGCTGCGTGAGTAATCTGCCGTCAGAAAATCTTAGTTCGGTTATTATTTTCCTACGTTGCCTCTTCCTCTCATTAATCACATGATATACAGATGTTCGTTCTCCTTGTACGGCATCCTGAAGTCTTGCTCTTACTTTACGACCTTCCAGCTGTTTCCGCTTCAATCCGCGAAGTTTAGCCTGAGTTCGTTATATTTCCACGCGATTGGCAATTAATGACACATCAGATTGGTACAGGTCACGAAGGACTTGGAAGTAATATTCTACCGTCCGTTTTTGCCAAACATTTTTCTCGCAGGAGTAATTCATCAGCGATTTTCTTATCGCGGGTTTCACACATTTCATCCACCATGCCAGTGCCGAGGTACATGAAGTTAATTTGTTGTCGCACGCGTTCCATAAGTTACTGATTATTTCATGGTATTCAGGGTATATTAGGTGTTCCACGTACTTTTCTTGCCGTTTTAAGTTCATGGTACATATGTACGCAGCGTGATCCGAAAATATAGTGGGCCATAACTCTTTCTGGAGGACGTGTGTTTTCAGATCGACTGTTACATAGATCCTGTCGATGCGACTAGCGGAATGAAGAGTTCCTAGATAAGAGAACGCAGCATGTCATTCTCAATGGAGAGAAGTCTTCCGAAGTAAGAGTGATTTCAGGTGTGCCGCAGGGGAGTGTCGTAGGACCGTTGCTATTCACAATATACATAAATGACCTTGTGGATGACATCGGAAGTTCACGGAGGCTTTTTGCGGATGATGCTGTGGTATATCGAGAGGTTGTAACAATGGAAAATTGTACTGAATTGCAGGAGGATCTGCAGCGAATTGACGCATGGTGCAGGGAATGGCAATTGAATCTCAATGTAGACAAGTGTAATGTGCTGCGAATACATAGAAAGAAAGATCCCTTATTATTTACCTACAGTATAGCAGGCCACCAACTGGAAGCAGTTAATTCCATAAATTATCTGGGAGCATGCATTAGGAGTGATCTGAAATGGAATGATCATATAAAGTTGATCGTCGGTAAAGCAGATGCCAGACTGACATTCATTGGAAGAATCCTAAGGAAATTCAATCCGAAAACAAAGGAAGTAGGTTACAGTACGCTTGTTCGCCCACTGCTTGAATACTGCTCAGCAGTGTGGGATCCGTACCAGATAGGGTTGATAGAAGAGAGAGAGAAGATCCAACGGAGAGCAGCGCGCTTTGTTACAGGATCGTTTAGTAATCGCGAAAGCGTTACGGAGATGATAGATAAAATCCAGTGGAAGACTCTGCAGGAGAGACGCTCAGTAGCTCGGTACGGGCTTTTGTTGAAGTTTCGAGAACATACCCTCACCGAAGAGTCATGCAGTATATTGCTCCCTCCTACGTACATCTCGCGAAGAGACCATGAGGATAAAATCAGAGAGATTAGAGCCCACACAGAGGCATACCGACAATCCTTCTTTTCACGAATAATACGAGGCTGGAATAGAGGGAGAACCGATAGAGGTACTCAAGGTACCCTCCGCCACACACCGTCAGGTGGCTTGCGGAGTACGGATGTAGATGTAGATGTTTCGTAATAGGAGTGAAACCCGGCAATGCAGCGTTCTTGAGCTCGCAGGTGTGAACCAAGCGGAGTTCTGTAATTACGGCTCCGAGTTCTGCACAGTTATTAAAATGCGGCGTCTGGTGTTTTGGAGACAGCACAGTTGGACTGAGCATACCGCCCACTAATAGCATCTAAATTACGTGGAAAACTTTGACGGTCGCTTTCTCGAAAACGGTTGAGTATCTACAGATAACCCGAGGCCGTGCTCGCTTGTTTTGGCTCCTCTTCCACTTGCCGTGCTATCCTCGCTAGGAGGAAGCATATCAGTTGAGTCTTCTAGGAACGCACGCTCTCCGAACTTGAGCACTGCTAACCGCGCCGTGATGCACAGCGTCTCTATTGCAGACTGCCACTGCAGTCGGCCGAGCATCTCAGCGAGGCTTTCGCGCTTACTAAAACGAACCTGTGATGAAACGCGCTGCTCTTCTTTGGATCTTCTGTACTTCATATATCAGTCCTGTCCGTTAAGGTTCAAAGTCTGTTAAGTCCCGTCGTGCGGCCATAGGCACGTCAGAAACCTTCTCACATGACTCACCTAAGTAGAAATGACATCTCCGCCAATGCACTGCCCTTGTATATCTTGTGTACGCGATACTACCGCCGCTATGCAGGTACATGTCGCTATCCCACGACGTGTCATCCCAGTGTACTTTTATGGCGTTAATAACAGAGTCCGCGAATGTGATACACACGCCAAGACGGAAAAAGAACATTAGAACATAACAGGTCCCGGACCGTAAACTTTCACTTTCCGATTGTATAGGTCTGGAACGGTTCCAAGTAATTCGGCTGTTTCTTTACGACATAGTGCTCTTTTGCGATATACTGTAGGTATTTCTGCGTTGTTGCTGTAGGATAAAGAGTACCGGGTGATCAAAAAGTCAGTATAAATTTGAAAAGTGAATAAATGACGGAATAATGTAGATAGAGAGGTACAAATTGCCACACATGCTTGCAGTGACATGGGGTTTTATTAGAACCAAAAAAATACAAACGTTCAAAAAATGTCCGACAGATGGCGCTTCATCTGATCAGAATAGCAATAATTAGCATAACAAAGTAAGACAAAGCAAAGATGATGTTCTTTACAGGAAATGCTCAATATGTCCACCATCATTCCTCAACAATAGTTGTAGTCGAGGAATAATGTTGTGAACAGCACTGTAAACCATGTCCGGAGTTGTGGTGAGGCATTGGCGTCGGATGTTGTCTCTCACCATCCCTAGAGATGTCGGTCGATCACGATACACTTGCGACTTCAGGTAGCCCCAAAGCCAATAATCGCACGGACTGAGGTCTGGGGACCTGGGAGGCCAAGCATGACGAAAGTGGCGGCTGAGCACACGATCATCAGCAAACGACGCGCTAGAGATCTTTCACGCGTCTAGCAATATGGGGTGGAGCGCCATCCTGCATGAACATCGTACGTTCCAACAGGTGTTTATCAGCCAGGCTGGGGATGATGCGATTCTGTGACATATCGCCGTACCTCTCACCAGTCACGGTAGCAGTTACAAAACCAGAATCACGCATTTCCTCGAAGAAAAAAGGCCCGATAACGGCAGATGTGGTAAATCCAAACCATACCGTGACTTTCCCGTCGTGCAATGGAGTTTCCACGACAGTTCTAGGATTTTCGGTAGACCAAGTTCTGCAGTTGTGGGCGTTGACAGACCCTCGGAGCGCGAAATGAGCTTCGTCGGTCCACAACACGTTACTGAACCAATCGTCATCTTCCGCCATCTTTTGCAACGCCCACACCGCAAATGCCCTCCGCTTCACTAAATCGCCAGGTAACAGTTCATGATGCCGATGGATTTTCTACGGATAGCATCGGAGGGTACGCTTCAGTGCCAAACAAACAGTAGTGTATGGAATGCCGGTTCGACGAGCGACTGCACGAACGCTGACTTCCCCGTGCATAGACGAACCCGCTACAGTCTCCATTTCTTCCTGAACTGTCTCAGCAGCATTACGCCTTGTGCTCGGTCGGGCACTACGGGGTCTATCGTCTAAACAACCCGTGGCTTCGAACTTCGAAATTACCCTCGCCACAGCTGCATTTGTCAACGGACCTTTACCTATGGCGATAGGATCGTAATGCTGAACTAGCACATTTCCCATTCTGATAATACAGCTTCACTAAAAGCGCCTTTTCAGGTAACGTCAACATGCTGCTACTGCTGGCGGATCTGATTCTCTCTCTCATTACAGCTCCTTTTATACACAACTGTCATGCGCAGTCACTGACGTTTTGCTGTCCAGCACCATCTGCCGGACATTTAGTGAACTATGTTTTTTTTTTGTTCTAATAAAACCTCATGTCATTCAAAGCATGTGTGTCAATTTTTACCTCTCTATCTACATTATTCCATGGTTTATTAAGTTTTCAAATTTATACTGACTTTTTGATCACCCGGTACATATTGTCGTAAGAGTCATATCGTGCTGCTGTTCTTTGCCACCGGGTAGTAATTCCACATTGGTCGGATTACATCTTTTAAATGGATTGCGTTTTCAGGCGTGCAATTGATAATGGCCACGAGATGCGGAAAAATACACACACACACACACACACACACACACACACACACACACGTCCCTATTATCTGAACGAGCTAAAACTGACCGGCTCACTGGGTGACTAATTGTCCTGTTGACGTCCTTGGCAGCTCTCTGATGCTCGCCCTACTCTTTGGGACGCCGTGTGGCACGTCATCTCTGCGTCGGCGGGTTACCCGTTACCGGTTGCAAAGATTATGAAGAAACCGGGGAGGAAGTTAGCCAATTGTTCTGCTAGAAGTGCCACGGCGTTCGGCGAAGCAAGTATGCAGGCAGAAACTTTTTCACTTTCGTCACCACACTGCCGCGTCTTGATTCTGAATTTCTTCACTTCTCATGTACACAGGATACTCAGTATTTGAGGATATGACAGGAACGATCATTCGAAACAGATGTACAGTAAT
Organism: Schistocerca nitens; assembly: GCF_023898315.1. Lineage (NCBI taxonomy): Eukaryota > Metazoa > Arthropoda > Insecta > Orthoptera > Acrididae > Schistocerca > Schistocerca nitens. The sequence continues at coordinate 170,155,593 of NC_064623.1, forward strand.
CATAGGCTCTAAAATACCTAAACCCTAGAAAACTACACTGAGGTGACAAGTCATGAGATACCGATATGCACAAACACTATGTGACCAAAAGTATCCGGACGCCCCAAAAAGCGTAAGTTTTTCACATTACGTGCATTCTGCTGCCACCTGCTGCCAGGTACTCAATATCAGCGACCTCAGTAATCATTACACATCGTGAGAAAGCAGAATGGGCCGCTCTGCGGAACTCACGGACTTCGAACGTGGTCTGGTGATTGGGTGTCACTTGTGTCATACGTCTGTTCGCGAGATTTTCACACTGCTAACAAGAGGCCGCCGACAGTTGAAGAGGGTCGTAATGTGTAATAGGCAGATATCTATCCAGACCATCACACAGGAATTCCAAACTGCATCACAATTCACTGCAAGTACTACGACAGGCGGGAGGTGAGAAAACGAAGATTGCATGGTCTAGCGGCTGTTCATAAGCCACCCATCACGCCGGTAAATGACAAACGACGCCTCACTTGGTGCAAGGAGCGTAAACATTGGACGACTGAACAGTGGAAAAACGTTGTGTGGAGTGACGAATCACGGTACACAATGTGGCCATCCCATGGCAGGGTGTGGGTATGGCGAATGCCCGGTGAACGTCATCTGACAGCGTGTGTAGTGCCGTCAGTAATATTTGAGGGCTGCGGTGTTGTGGTGTGGTCGTGTTTTCATGGACGAGGCTTGCACCCCTAGTTGTTTTGCGTGGCGCTATCACAGCAGAGGCCTACATTGGTGTTTTAAGCACCTTCTGACTTCCCACTGTTGAAGAGCAATTGGATGGTGATTTCATCTTTCAACACGATCGAGAACCTGTTCATAATGCATGGCCTGTGACGGAGTGGTTACACGACAATAACATCCCTGTAATGGACTGGCCTACACAGAGTCCTGACCTAAATCCTATAGAACCATCTTGGGATGTTTCGGAACGACGACTTCGTGCCAGGCCTCACCGACCGACATAGATACCTCTCCTCAGTGCAGCACTCCGTGAAGAATGGGCTGTCATTCCGCAAGAAACCTTCCAGCACTTGATTGAACGTATGCCTGCGAGAGTGGAAGCTTTCATCAAGGCTAAGGGTGGGCCAACACCATAGTGAATTCCAGCATTACCAGTGGAGGGCGCCACGAATTTGTAAGTCATTTTCAGCCCGGTTTCCTGATACTTTTGATCATATAGTGTATACAGATGGCGGTAGCCTTGCGTAGACGAGGGATAATAGGGCAGTGCGGTGGCGGAGCCGTCCTTTGTACTCAGATGATTCAGGTGAAAAATTTTCCGATGTAATTATGGCGCCGGCCGCTGTGGCCGAGCGGTCCTAGGCGCTTAAGTCTGGAACCGCGCGATCGATATGTTCGCATGTTCGAATCCTGCCTCGGGCATGGATGTGTGTAATATCCTTAGGTTAGTTAGGTTTAAGTAGTTCTAAGTTCCAGGAGACTGATGACCATAGATGTTAAGTCCCATAGTGCTCAGAGCCATTTGAACCATTTTTGGACTGGGTACTAGAACTACCGGTGTGTACAGCAATCTGGACCACCACGTCTGAAGGTTTCGCTGTATGGTGGTACAATATGCAATGTTGGTTTTCATGAGCAGTAAAAAGGGCGGAAGTGATGTTTATGTTGATCTCTATTCCAGATTTCTGTACGGATTCCGGAACCGATGTCATGGAAAGCAAATTTCGCAGCCGTACCATACTTAGAGCCCACACTGGGCGTCCGTGAGTAGCTGCATTTCGACCACCGTGATGATGAACGAGTTCAGTCATGATGTTTGAAGGAGGAAACCCTTTAGAAGCACTTCTTTAAGCTGGCCGTTTCCACAGTTCGCTAGTGGGCAGAGTCGATGTCCTTGCGTTCGCCGAGTCAAGGTAGTGAAAGCTGAAGGTTTCTGCTAACGCGACGTGCCTGCGAAGCAGATCGGCGTTGCCCTTTTTAGTACTTCGTGAGACACTCACTGCTCACATAATTTTACACGAGTGGAAACAAGAGAATCATATAAGTTAGTCTAATATCTTGGTTATTGCGATGCAGGCACGATTAGTGAACTCCATAGACAGCGAGAGTGAACTAAGATTGTTTGTGTGCCTTATTGCGAGCAGACAAGTTTCGTGATTATGTACACAGGTAGAACGGACCAAAGCAAGACAAAAACATGGACTGCAAAATGCATACCTCAAGAGCTATGAGTATTTATTTATCTTCGCAACTCTGAAGTACTTCTTCTGCAAGCTATTTGCTATTACGAGCAAATGAAGTATTCTCAGAACACAGAAACAATAAGCCTCCTTTGACTTATTGTTGCGTCATACTGCAAAACTTTCCTAGTACCCTTTATTTCTAATAGAAGCAGGTTGTGCTATGTTTAGTTTATGGACTCCTTTTGGATTGTAGTCTTTTTTATTTTTACACTTACCATCATAATGGGAACCTATTATCACATGGGAATGATCTGTGATGGTGTGGCAAATGGAACCAACCGTCTAGCCCGTGTACTGTATGCTGAAAAATATCCAGTACGCACATTTATGCAGCCGTCTCTTCCAGAGACTAACAGATTCCAGCTCCGTAGCTCTCACATCGGCAGATCGTCGCAGACCTCGCACCTTGCATAACCCTGTTGTGGAAGAGCGAATTTTGCAGTGTGAGAGAAGATCCTGGATCTGTAGTCCGATCCACTAACGATGGCTGTTCGCGCATATCGAGGCACGGACGGGGATTGCATTGTTGACAATTCCAAGCGACAGGTGTCGTCTGCTTGAAGAAAGCGTTATGTCCTGCAAATTATGTCTCTCGCTTGCTTATGCAGAATGTATCACCCCACAATCAGCGATGACAACTCGCAACAAATAGAATCGAAATTCATTAAACAACTCGCTACGATCACGTTTAATGCTCGCATTAGTTACGGGACTCAGAGCAGAGCGCTGAGAACATGCTGAACGCTCATTGGCTGTCGGAGAATGCGTGACGTAGGTGCGCAGGACAAGCCTAAACTCGACCGCCATCGTTCGTGACTGCAGCTATAGTGCATGTAGAATTTCAGCATCTAGCCTGGCCGTACTGAATGAGCACTTGTTATACCCAAATTATATACAGCGTGTGAAAGCTCTTTGGCCACAAGATCAGCCTGACAGAATGGAGTTCTGCCAGTGGCTGTTGTAGAGATGTGGTGAAGATCCACTTTTCACAACAAAGATATTACTCCCAGGCGAGGCTGGTTTCGAGCGAGACGAGATTGTCAGTCTTGACAAGCAACATGTGTGCTGATGCAAATCCACACGCAGGTGAAGAAGCAAGCTATCAGCTCAGATTTGCAATTGATTCGCGCACAGAAATTAGTGACGGTAGACTGATAGGATAGAAGGCCTATGATTGCGTACATCGCAAGAGCCTGCTCAACTGTTTAAGGGAGTTTGGCATAGCAGAGAAACTCATCAATCTGATAAAGATCTGTCTGAACGAAACACGTGCAAAGGTGAAGATGAGAAATCGCGTAGCTGAGGAGTTTGAAATTGTGACAGGACTTAGGCAAGGAGATGGGTTGTCCTGTATGCTGTTGAACTTTGCCCTCGAGAAGATCGTATGCGAGACCTTCCAAGAGAACGAAGGGATTGAAATCGAAGGAAAGAGACTGGCATACTTAGCCTATGCAGACGACATCTGTTTACTCTCTAGGTCGGAAGAGGAGTTGGAGCAAATGACCAAAGCACTAAAGGAGGCTGCCAGCTAATTTGGGCTAAACGTAAACGAAGCCAAGACAGAGTACCTCGTTATGACGCGTGGTCATTGTCAGACTGCTGATCATCTACAATCACTGCAGGTTGGGGCCAGTCCTACAAGAGAGTGCAAGAATTCAATTACCTAGGGGCACTTTTCACTGAGAACTCGTCATGTGAAGCAGAGATCAATGCCAGAAAACAAGCAGGAAACCGATCTTACCACAGCCTAGCACAACTGCTTCGGTCCAAATCTCTCTCCAGACAGTTCAAGATTCGACTGTACAAAACCCTGATCCAGCCTGTTGTTCTATATGGCTGTGAGACATGGAGTACCCGGAAACAGGACTTCCATAAGCTCCTTGTTTTTGAGAGAAAAGTGCTTCGAAAGATCTTCGGTCCGGTTCTGGATGCAGATACAGGGGAATGGAGGATCAGATACAGCCGAGAGCTTGAGGAACTATACCAGCAGCCCAACATAGCAGGAGCTGTCAAAGCCAAACGAATGCAGTGGGCCGGCCATGTGGCCCGGATGGAGGATCACAGATGGCTTCGGAAGCTCCTGGATTTCACACCTGCAGGAAAGAGACCGCCAGGGAGACCCAAGAAGCATTGGAGGGATGGACTCCATGAAGATTTAAACCAAGTGTCAATAGATGTGGACGAATGGCGGATAGCAGCAATGGACAGAATACAGTGGAGGAGGAAACTTGTAGATGCGTGCGGTCCACTGGGCCTTATCACGAAGTTGTAGTAGTAGTAGACTGATAGGACGTGACGTACTACCAAACACGCTGACTGGTGCAGCGTACCGACAGTTCCAATCAGACCGACTTGCTAGAGGAGGTGCCATTCCAGCAACAGCTGGAGATGTTTATGTACCTGCCGATTTTCTCCGAAATGCCCGCGAACACCTCACACAGACATGCGACTGCCTATAAAAACTTCCATATTGAAATTGTTTACGCATTGGCACAGTTCCGGTCGTCATAGGTCATCTTCAGATTTGGAAGAAACAACTGCGAATGAGGCTTAACAAGATACGTCATAATAGAAATATGTGAAATGTGATGATAAAAAAAAAAAAAAACGATACAGAAAAATCATTTGAGGCCCTTCAATTTAACATGGACCTCGAAGTACGGTGCAGCTCGGCAGTTTTCGCGTCAGCAAACATTGCGATAGATGAAAGACGTGGTAAACGACTTAAAAAAGACGGCAGGGCTCCTTAGATTGAGAATTTAGGCATAAAGAACCAGTGACCAGAAATTAATATTTTTGTTGTTTATTTTTTGACAAAAAGAAGAACAATCATCTGTGATGCACATATGTAGACTGAAACGACGAGTGAAATGTGTACCAAGGCCGGGATTCGAACCCGGGTCTCCTGCTCACTGCGGCACCCCGGCGCCGTGGCTTCGCACAACTGCACGGACTAGCCTACCACTCGTCCCTCCCGTTTCCAAATTTCCATTCACGCCTCAGCCCACTTGGTTTTTCCCAATATGTGTGAGACTTGAAAAGCTCTCTTTAACAACATAGTTCCATTTTATTAAAGTATATATCCCTGTGTTTCGGGCGTGATCACCCCTTTTCTTTCGATGCTGAGGTTCTGTTCCAATTCAGTGGCACTGCCAACAATGCTGTTAAGAGTTTAAGGGCAATACAAAGTGGGCTGGCAAGTGAATGGAAATTTGGATTGGGGAGGGAGGCGTGCTGTAGTAGTCCGTGCCCTTCAACCAAGCCACTTTGTGAGGGTGGCGTAGTGGTTAGCGCACCTGGCCAGTGAGCAGGAGACCCGGTTTCGAATCCCGACCTTGGTACAATTTTTTCATTCGTTTCTTCAGTCTGCACATGTACATCAAAGATGATTGAGATTTGGAAACGTCTTTGGAACTCTATGGTTTCATGTGATTTATATTTTAAAAAAAGAACAGTTTACACGTTACGCTTACAGCAACAACCTGAGCTCATAGCAACCGTTGACAATTACGAGCTCCAATCTCTATGCACACGTTACGGCATGATCCAGTGGCAGTACTGAGCTGTGCATTCAGTAGTACTCTCTGCCACACGCCTTACACTAATAAGAAGAGATCCTCCAGTAGTGTGATCGACTTTTGAAACTATCTATGTGGTGATGTAGACTAAGATCCCATGTAAGGCACGCTGCAGTTGTTCACCCTGGTGGACCCTCGTTTGCGAGTAATTGGCGGAGAAACAATTGAGAATTTTATGTGACACTCAGTAGCCTTAAAGTTGCACTGTACGGGCCGATTGTGTGGTGTAATGGATATGGTAGCAGCTTCGCATCCTGAAAGTTGTGGTTTGGAATCTTGTCAGCAGATGAAATTGCTTTTTATTTTTCAATCTTTATCGAAATGGCTTTGAAAATCACTTTTATTCAATTAATTGTTATAAATGTGATTTTTTTAATTCCATTTCTTTGTCACATAATTTTAATCATGGTATCAGCTTCTTCAATTGCTCTCATTTTTCTTCCTATGATTCTTTTGTGTTGTCTCGTTGTCACCGTAGGCAAGCAAGGACAGTATGTTGATTGGTGGCTGGTATCCTCTTTCTTTAACACAAACTCCTTGCATATATTAACTGGGTTCTTTATTCATAAGAATATAAAAAATGGTTCAAATGGCTCCGAGCACTATGGGACTTAACTGCTGAGGTCATCAGTCCCCTAGAACTTAGAACTACTTAAACCTAACTAACCTAAGGACATCACACACATCTATGCCCGAGGCAGGATTCGAACACCATAGCGGTCACGCGGTTCCAAACTGACGCGCTGAGAACCGCACGGCCACACCAGCTGGCTTGTCCTTTGTGCGATAGGTATTTAGGCCATATTTCCAATGTCTGTATGACGATTACTGCGTAAAAAAGTGCACATCTGGTGAAAAAATACATTTTTCAGACCATTGCACAAATATGAGTAGATTATTTCGTCCTTTATTTTTTGACTGACAGATCGGAATTTTCAAATAATTGAATAATTAAATTCATATTTCCAAAAAATCCGGTTGGAAATAGAATGATCTAAAGAAAAAAAAACAAATGAAAAAGTTCATTTGGTGAATAAAATGATGTGATAAAGGAATAGAAATAAAAAATTACATTTAAACCAATTAACTGGATAAAAATGATGATCAGAGTCATTATGATAAAGATTTAAAAATAAATTGTTTTTGCACCTCATGTGATTGGAACCCGCCTCCTCCTGCATGCGACACTGTTATCCTATCCATCTTTTCCTTTTTTTTTTAAAAACAAAATCTCATTTTGTCCGACAATGTTGTTTGTTGCATTTGTGCAGGGCGGACGACCCGTGATGCCCATTCGAGTTCGCTGTTGGTCCTTTCATTCAGTTTTTGATTACATAGGGTAGCTAACCCTCTGACTGAACACGCTGAGCTACTTTTTTTTTTTTAGTCTCATTTTGTTCGCTTTTGTTCATTGCATCTGCTCGGTGCGGACGTCGCAAGGCACCCGTTTCAGTTCCTCGTTGATTCATTAACTCAGTTTTTTTTGTTACAGAGGGCAGCTAACCCTCTGACCGAACACGCTGAGCTACCGTGCCGGCAATAATGAGATTTTCACTCTACTGAGCTGGCTATCCGTTGCATCACACAGCTACAGTATATTAGAGGCCTTTTAGAAAGCTATTATCGCACAAAATTGCGAATTTTTTTTCCGCCAATTACTCGCAACGAGGGTCCACCAGGGTGAATGACTGCAGTGTGTGATGTACGAGATCTTAACCTACATTACCGCATAGATAGTTTCAAAAAGTCGATCGCGCCGCTGGGGACCTCTCCTTGCAAGTTGCTGACAAGGGAACCTCCCCATCGCACCCCCCTCAGATTTAGTTATAAGTTGGCACAGTGGATAGGCCTTGAAAAACTGAACACAGATCAATCGAGAAAACAGGAAGAAGTTGTGTGGAACTATGAAAAAAATAAGCAAAATATACAAACTGAGTAGTCCATGCGCAAGATAGGCAACATCAAGGAGAATGTAAGGTTAGGAGCGCCGTGGTCCCGTGGTTAGCGTGAGTAGCTGCGGAACGAGAGGTCCTTGGTTCAAGTCTTCCATCGAGTGAAAAGTTTCTTTATTTTCGCAAAGTTATGATCTGTCCGTTCGTTCATTGACGTCTCTGTTCACTGTAATAAGTTTAGTGTCTGTGTTTCGCGACCGCACCGCAAAACCGTGCAATTAGGAGACGAAAAGCCCGCATCTCGTGGTCGTGCGGTAGCGTTCTCGCTTCCCACGCCCGGGTTCCCGGGTTCGATTCCCGGCGGGGTCAGGGATTTTCTCTGCCTCGTGATGGCTGGGTGTTGTGTGCTGTCCTTAGGTTAGTTAGGTTTAAGTAGTTCTAAGTTCTAGGGGACTTATGACCACAGCAGTTGAGTGCCATAGTGCTCAGAGCCATTTGAACCATTTGAGAGGAGACGAAAGGACGTGCCTCTCCAATGGGAACCGAAAACATTTGATCGCAAGGTCATAGGTCAACCGACTCCTCCACAGGAAAACACCTCTGATATATTCTACACGACACTGGTGACGGCATGTGCGTCACATGACAGGAATATGTTGCCGACCCACCTAACTTGTACACATGGCGAATGGGTAAAAAGATTCTTCTACCTTGCCCGATTTAGGTTTTCTTGTGGATGTGATAATCACTACCAAAAATGTGATGAAAACATAAGAGTTTGTCACATAAACTGCAACAAATGAATGCAAGTTTCACAGTCGCACAGTTTTCCCTGTGCTCTGTCAAAACATATGTTTTTAACGTTTTCAAATTTTTCCGTGTGTAGACTGTCAAATCCATCGGACGGACAGATAATAATTGTTTGAAAATAAAAAATTAAACTTTTCACTCGAGGGAAGGCTTGAACCATGGACCTCTCGCCCCGCAGCTGCTCACGCTAACCACAGGACCACAGCTCTCCTAAACTCAAATTGTTCTTGATATTGCTTCTCTTGCACATGGACTACTCAGTTTGTATATTTTGCTTATTTTTTCATAGTTCCACACAACTTCTTCCTGTTGTCTGGATTGGTCTGTGTTCAGTTTTTCAAGGCCTATCCACTGTGCCAACATAATTAAATCTGAGGGGGGTGCGATGGGGAGGTTCCCTTGTGAGGACGCCTGTAGCTGCAGGTGCGGCGCACAGCCATCTCTGTTACTCCCCTCCCCTCCCAACCACTTCTCCGCAACGGGTTGGGCGCTTTTCTGCATTCTACGCTCCACGGCACAGGTCGAGCTGAAGGGCTGCTTTGAAAAAGGGAAAACGAGTTGAAGACACGTGGCACGTCGCGTCCTTGGCGTATGGCGCCGAGTGAGAAGGCGCGAAGGGGATTGCGTAAAACGCGGGCTCGCTTCCAGACGCGGATGCAGTGGCTACATCAAACGCCGACGGCTGCAGAAATAGCCTGGCGCCAGCCGGTTCCTATCCACTCCCACTACTCCAGTTCTCGAGACACACACAGCTGTGAGCACATCCCCACTCGTAACCTTCACATGGTTCAGTCAGTCAATTAAACACACACACACACACACACCGTAACCAACTCCAGCGGTCACCTTCATTTCCACTTATCGCAGACTTCTACTAGAGGCAGTCATAAAGTTTTGATTATATCTTCGAAATATTATTTTCTTTATTTACTCGTGAAGTTCCGTAGCACCAAATTGAGGAGCAAAACTCCAAGGTCATGGAACGTGTCAGTACATGAAATCACATAGTAAACGTAATGTTGTTGTTGTGGTCTTCAGTCCTGAGACTGGTTTGATGCAGCTCTCCATGCTACTCTATCCTGTGCAAGCTTCTTCATCTTCCAGTACCTACTGCATGCAGCCTACATCCTTCTGAATCTGCTTAGTTTATTCATCTCTTGGTCTCCCTCTACGATTTTTACCCTCCACGCTGCCCTCCAGTACTAAATTGGTGATCCCTTGATGCCTCAAAACATTTCCTACCAACCGGTCCCTTCTTTTTGACAAGTTGTACCACAAACTCCTCTTCTCCCCAATTCTATTCAATACCTCCTCATTAGTTATATGATCTACTCATCTAATCTTCAGCATTATTCTGTAGCACCACATTTCGACAGCTTCTATTCTCTTCTTGTCTAAACTATTTATCGTCCACGTTTCACTTCCATACATGGCTACACTCCATAGAAATACTTTCAGAAACGACTTCCTGACACTTAAATCTATACTCGATGTTAACAAATTTCTCTTCTTCAGAAACGCTTTCCTTTCCTTGCCATTGCCAGTCTACATTTTATATCCTCTCTACTTCGACCATCATCAGTTATTTTGCTCCCCAAACAGCAGAACTCCTTTACTACTTTAAGTGTCTCATTTCCTAATCTAATTCCCTCAGCATCACCCGACTTAATTCGACTACATTCCATTATCCTCGTTTTGCTTTTGTTGATGTTCATCTTATATCCTCCTTTCAAAACACTGTCCATCCGTTCCACTGCTCTTCCAAGTCCTTTGCTGTCTCTGACAGAATTACAATGTCGTCGGCGAACCTCAACGTTTTTATTTCTTCTCCATGGATTTTAATACCTACTCCGAACTTTTCTTTTGTTTCTTTCACTGCTTGCTCAATATACAGATTGAATAGCGTCGGGGAGAGGCTACAACCCTGTCTCACTCCCTTCCCAACCACTGCTTCCCTTTCATGTCCCTCGACTCTTGTAACTGCCATGTGCTTTCTGTACAAATTGTAAATAGCCTTTCGCTCCCTGTATTTTACCCCTGCCACCTACAGAATTTGAAAGAGAGTATTCCAGTCAACATTGTCAAAAGCTCTAAGTCTACAAATGCTAGAAAAGTGGGTTTCCCTTTCCTTAATCTTTCTTCTAAGATAAGTCTTAGGGTCAGTATTGCCTCACGTGTTCCAACATTTCTACGGAATCCAAACTGATCTTCCCCGAGATCGGTTTCTATCAGTTTTTCCGCTCGTCTGTAAAGAATTCGCGTTAGTATTTTGCAGCTGTGACTTATTAAACTGATAGTTCGGTAATTTTCACATCTGTCAACACCTGCTTTCTTTGGCATTGGAATTATTATATTCTTCTTGAAGTCTGAGGGTATTTCGCCTGTCTCATACATCTTGCTCACCAGATGTTAGACCCCCCAGGGGGTCCACAACTCTTTTGTGGATACGTGCGTGGCGAGCACGGGGCCCCGAGCCATTGCAGCCTTCTTTCTCTCCCGAGCTGCATTTCCTTTCCCTTCCTCTCCTTTCCCCTCCATGCTCCTTTCCCCTCGCCCCCTCCTCTCCCTCTATTGGTGTCCTTGCTTATGTTGGCCCCCGCTATCCTCCTGGTTCTGTTGGTTTACACTCTGGCTTTGTTGCATGATCATCTCCTCCTTTTGGCATTCCTTGGTCCCCCTCTGGGGTTTGACCTCCATTCCAAAATTTCTCTTCCGTAGTGTGAGCCATTTGGGGAAGAGCACCTTACCTAGTGTCTCCGACGTGCGCCCTCCTAGTACATTCCACCTTTTCTTTCACGTCGTGGTCTGATGCTAGGGTGCATAGCCAGCACGGTAGCCAGCCCGTGTGGTGGGGTCGCTATGTACCCTTTTGGTTGAGCCCCCTGAACACACAGGGATCACACTTCTGATACCTGAGCTGTGACCTCCTCATGCATGCCTTGGAGTGGTTGCTCGTCATCCTGGAGCATCGGAACTCCCGGCAATGGCCGCCGTGCCAGACGGCCCTTGCTGTGGCTGGGTGGCGCCCGTGAGGAGAGCCCCTGATCGGAGTGGGTGGTATCAGGGCGGACGCTATGCAGATGAAACGCATAAGGGTCCAAAACTCTGGCCGTTCTGCGGCCGTCTCTCTGCGTGGTACTGATTCCTCAAGTGCTGCTTCTCTTGCCCCTTCGGCCTTCCCTTCCATGGCTACCCCCTGGGAAGAGGGTCAGGCCCGTCGTCTAGGGGCAAAACCTTTCCCCCGTTATCTAGTTTGCACCAGGACTGATGGCGATACTTTCACCAGTGTCAAGCCTTTATTCTTTGTGGAACACATTGAAGACAAGTTTGGCGAAGTGGACTCCCTGAGCAAGATGCGGTCGGGTTCGTTGCTGATTAAAACTACTTCAGCTGCCCAATCTGCGGCCCTTCGTGCCTGTACCCATCTTGGCACGATTCCTGTGTCTATTACCCCTCACCAGTCTCTAAATATGGTACAAGGTGTGATTTTCCACAGGGACCTCATCCTTCAAACTGATGAGGAACTTCGGGACAATCTCGCACGGCGGGGTGTTCACTTTGTTCGGCGTGTTCAGAAGGGTCCTAAAGATAACCGTATTGATACTGGTGCCTTTATCCTGGCCTTTGAAGGGGATACCCTTCCTGAGAAAGTTAAGATTATGGTCTATCGCTGTGATGTGAAGCCGTACATCCCACCTCCGATGCGGTGTTTTAAGTGCTTGCGTTTTGGCCACATGTCTTCTCGCTGTTCCCAGGACCCTCTCTGTGGTGACTGTGGACGTCCACTCCATGAGGGGAGTCCCTGTGTTCCCCCTCCTGTATGTGTAAATTGTCGTGGTAGTCATTCTCCACGTTCACCAGATTGCCCAGTATATAAGAAAGAAAAAAAGATACAAGAGTATAAGTCCCTCGATCGTTTAAGCTACACAGAGGCCCGTAAGAAATATGCACGACTGCACCCTGTGTCCATGACATCAAGTTACGCCTTGGTTACATCTTCCCCCCTTCCCCCCCCTTCCTTACCCCCATCCCGGACCCCACTCCTCCCTCCCTCCCCTGCGGCTCCCACACCTTCTCCTCTGGGTGCTGCTCCCCCTCCCCAGCCGGAGAAGTGTCCCACTCCTTCGGCGTCTGCCGGTCAAGGGCGCCTCTCCCGGGATGCCCCTTCCCGGCACCTTCCAGGTCAAAGGTCTGCTGCCGCGCGGCGACCGCGAGAGCCGCGGTCTGTCGGCCCCCAGGTCGCCCGGTCTCTTTCTGTTCCTGATCTTGCTGCAGCTGGCTCCTTTATGCCACACAGCCCTCCTCGATGTCAGCCTGAAAAGAAGAAGAAACATAAGTCCCGGGACAAAGAGCCTCTGGTGTCACCGGAGGTCCCTTCCCCGACTTCACAACTGGATTCTGACCTGTCGTTTATGGATGTCGCCCCCTCCTTGTCTGTGACGGGTGGGGACCCGGCAGTATGACTGGATTTAGCGTGTTCAGCCCTCATTTAAACCATCGTTCTGTGGTTCTCCAATGGAATTGTAATGGCTACTATCGACACCTTCCGGAATTGAAATCCCTTCTTTCGTCCTACTCTGCAGCTTGTGTGGTTCTCCAGGAATCTCATTTTACTGATGCTCACTCACCGACCCTCCGTGGGTTCCGTGTTTTCTGTCGAAATCGGGTCGGACCCTTGCGGGCTTCTGGTGGCGTTTGTACGTTGGTCCGTACCGACATTGCTTGCACGTGGATTCCTCTCCAAACTACATTGGAAGCGGTTGCTGTTAGGGTCCACTTAGACTCTGCAGTCACCGTTTGCAATCTTTATCTCCCTCCTGACAGGGCTCTTACACCTGCTGCCTTAACCACCCTTCTTCAGCAACTTCCTCCTCCCTTCCTCCTCCTTGGGGATTTTAATGCTCATCATCCTTTGTGGGGCAGTGCCTTTCCATCTAGACGAGGTCTTCTTATAGACCAATTTATTGCAGACCACGACCTGTGCCTTCTTAATGATGGCTCCCCTACTCATTTCAGTGCTGGTCATGGTACCTTTTCTGCCATTGATCTTTCTCTTTCTTCTCCCTCTCTCCTCCCTTCATTACACTGGTCGCCACACGACGACCTTTGTGATAGTGACCATTTCCCGTTGATTCTCTCTCTCCCTTCCCGCTCCCCGATGAACAGGTTACCTCGTTGGTCTTTCCACCGCGCCGATTGGCCTCTATACACTGCACAGGTCGAGTTTTCTCCCTCTTTGTCGGGTTGTATTGATGACGTCCTACGTGACGTGTCTGACGCGATTGTTCGCGCTGCTAACGTTGCTGTCCCGCGCTCATCTGGACTATTTCGTCACCGGCAAGTTCCGTGGTGGAGTCCGGCCATTGCCATTGCCATCCGTGATCGCCGTCGAGCTTTGCAACACTTCAAGAGGCACCCATCCGTAGCCAGCCTTACTACTTTTAAACGCCTTCGCGCTAAAGCCCGTTATTTAATCAAACGGAGCAAGCGGTTATGTTGGGAACGATTCGTTTCTTCCCTTGGTTCCACTGTCCCTCTGTCACGGGTATGGGCTACACTTCGTTCTCTCCAAGGTTGCCATCGGCAGTCCACCCTACCAGGCCTTCACCTCCCAGATGGCATTTGTACGGACCCATTAGTTATCGCCGAACATCTTGCGACCCATTTTGCAGTGGCATCGGCGTCAGCTTCCTATCCCGCTGCTTTCCTTCATCAAAAACAGCAGGCTGAAGCTCTCACCTTATGTTTCACCACTTGCGAGTCAGAATCTTATAACGAACCTTTTACTGAATGGGAATTTCTTTCTGCTCTATCTTCTTCTCATGATACGGCCCCTGGCCCAGATTCCATTCATAACCAACTGCTTCAACATCTCAGTGCTCCACAACGGCAACATCTTCTTCGGGTGTTTAACCGTATCTGGCTCCAGGGTGACTTCCCTTCTCATTGGAGGGATAGCATTGTGGTTCCTGTCCTTAAGCCTGGTAAGAACCCCCTATCTGTTGACAGCTATCGGCCAATTAGTTTGACCAATGTTGTTTGTAAGTTACTTGAACGGATGGTAGCCCGTCGGCTCACTTGGGTCCTCGAATCTCGGGATCTATTGTCCCCTTACCAGTGTGGCTTTCGAGAGGGACGATCTCCAATCGATCATTTACTTCGCTTGGAATCCGCAGTTCGGCAGGCTTTTTCCCAGCGCCGCCATTTGGTTGCAGTGTTTTTTGACCTTCGCAAGGCCTATGACACGGCCTGGCGCTATCACATCTTACTAACCCTTCATCAGTGGGGTCTTCGGGGCCCACTCCCGAATTTTATCCGCCAGTTCCTGATCCATCGGTCATTCAGAGTTCGAGTTGGTACTGCTTTTAGTTCTCCACGGACCCAGGAGACGGGCATCCCACAGGGTTCTGTCTTGAGTGTCCTTCTTTTCCTCATTGCTATCAATGGACTTGTGGCCTCTGTCGGTCCCTTGGTCGCCCCTGCCCTGTATGTGGATGATTTCTGCATTTGGGTTAGTTCCTCCTCGATGGCATCTGCAGAACGGCAGCTCCAGGTGGCTATACGGCGTGCCTCTGCATGGACCCTCTCACACGGGTTTCAATTCTCTCCTTTAAAATCGCGGGTGGTCCACTTCTGTCGCCGTACTACGGTCCACCCTGATCCAGAGCTCTATCTCGCTGCACAACGATTGCCTGTGGTTTCACAGTTTCGTTTCCTGGGTCTTCTTTTCGACAACAAGCTCACTTGGTTGCCCCATATCAGACTCCTGAAGGTAGGATGTTTCCGTAAACTCAATGTCCTTCGCTTCCTTGCCCACTCCTCTTGGGGTGCGGACCGTTCCCTCCTCCTCCGTCTTTATCGTGCTCTAGTTCTGTCTCGTTTGGACTATGGTTGTCAAGTTTATGGTTCAGCTGCTCCTTCCACACTGCACGTGCTGGATCCAGTCCACCATCGTGGTATCCGTTTGTTTACCGGTTGGGCTGCGCCTTGCGTCTCTTTACCGTGATTTTCAGCTTCCTTCTTTGTCCTGTCTTCCTCGCTCCCTCCCCTCCACCCCTCCTTGGTTAGTTCCTCGGCCTCGAATTCGGATGGATCTCCGCCGCGGTCCGAAAGATTCCATCCCCCCGGTGGTGTTTCGTTCCTTTTTCCGCAAAATTTTATGGGAGTTTCGGGATGCTGTTGTTTTTTATACTGATGGCTCTAAATCTGTTGATCATGTTGGGTATGCCTTCACGTCCTCTGTTGGAACGGAAAATCATCTGCTGCCACCTACATGTGGGGTGTTTACTGCTGAATTGATGGCAATTTCCCGGGCCCTTACCTTTATTAAACAATCCCAACACAACCGCGTTTTGTTATGTACGGACTCGATGAGTGGCCTTCTTGCTATTGACCGATGTTTTTCGCGCCATCCCTTGGTCTCTGCCATCCATGACCATCTCGCTGATATTCACCGTGCTGCTTGTTCCATTGACTTCCTATGGGTCCCTGGCCATGTGGGTATCCCGGGAAATGAGCTCGCTGATCGTTTGGCTGGGGGAGCAGTTACTTACCCCCCGTTTCCTGTAACCCCTCCTGCAGCGGATTTACGGCTTCACATCAAATCCCACTTCGCGCAGTCATGGGCCAATTCTTGGGAGGCTACTCCACTGTCTAATAAACTTCGTGCAATTAAGGTGACACCAGGCCCATGGCGTTCTTCCTTTCGCCTCTCCCGAAAGGACTCGACCACACTGTGTCGTCTCCGCATTGGTCATACCAGGCTGACCCATGGTTTTCTTTTGCGTGATGAGCCACCCCCGCTATGTGGTTGTGGAGCCTTCCAGTCAGTGGCCCACATTTTGGTTGAATGCCCCCTTCTTTTGGCTCTGCGTACTAAGTACAGACTCCCCCACACTTTACCTTTGATGTTGGCTGACGATTCCCGGATGGTCTCTCTGGTTCTCGGTTTCCTCCGGGAGAGTGGTTTTTATTCTCAGTTTTAAGGTTTTTAATCTCTCTGGTGTTGGGGCAGGGCGGTGAGTGTTTGGGTGTCTCCCACTGTAGGCAGTGTTTAGAGATTCCCGATTCACCTCCCTGACCGGAATCCTTTTTCCTTCCCCTTTTACTCTTTTTTACCCTTTTTTCAGGCTTGGTTAGTCTTTTTATTCCCATACGTATTTTCTGCATTTTAGCAGTTATACCTTTTAAGTCACAGGTGGTCTTGCCTATGCTGCTTCAGCATAGTGTTGGGTTCGTTCTCTTGCCGACTTCCCTCATTTGTTTTTACCAATGACAATGTGACTGCCCTTTTACGTTTTTCCCTTTTTCCGTTTTATTGTTCTGACTTTTCTGAGATGTCCCGTTATCAGAATGGAGTATATTTGAAACAAGGGACTGATGACCTCGCTGTTTGGTCCCTTAAACCTCAAACAACCACCCAACCAACCAACCAGATGTTAGAGTTTTGTCAGGACTGGCTCTCCCAAGGCTGTCAGTAGTTGTAATGGAATGTTGTCTACTCCCGGGGCCTTGTTTCGACTCAGGTCTTTCAGTGCTCTGTCAAACTCTTCACGCAGTATCATATCTCCCATTTCATCTACATCCTCTTCCATTTCCATAATATTGTCCTCAAGTACATCGCCCTTGTATGGACCCTCTGTATACTCCTTCCACCTTTCTGCTTTCCCTTCTTTGCTTAGAACTGGGTTTCCATCTGAGCTCTTGATACTCATACAAGTGGTTCTCTTTTCTCCAAAGGTCTCTTCAGTTTTCCTGTAGGCAGTATCTATCTTACCCTTAGTGAGATAAGCCTCTACATCCTTACATTTGTCCTCTAGCCATCTATGCTTAGCCATTTTGCCCTTCCTGTCGATATCATTTTTGAGACGTTTGTATTCCTTTTTGCCTGCTTCATTTACTGCATTTTTATATTTTCTCCTTTCATCAATTAAATTCAATATTTCTTCTGTTACCCAAGGATTTCTACTAGCCCTCGTCTTTTTACCTACTTGATCCTCTGCTGCTTTCACTATTTCATCCCCCAAAGCTACCCATTCTTCTTCTACTGTATTTCTTTCCCCCATTCCTGTCAATTGTTCCCTTATGCCCTCCCTGAAACTCTGCACAACCTCTGGTTCTTTCAGTTTATTCAGGTCCCATCTACTTAAATTCCAACATTTTTGCATTTTCTTCAGTTTTAATCTACAGTTCATAACCAATAGATTGTGATCAGAGTCCACATCTGCCCCTGGAAATGTCTTACAATTTAAAACCTGGTTCCTAAATCTCTGTCTTACCATTACATAATCTATCTGAAACCTTTTAGTATCTCCAGGGTTCTTCCATGTATATAACATAAACGTAATAACAAATAAAAATAAATGTTCATGAACCTTAAAAAAAGTCAGTCCATATGTTTAAGTAAACGCTATCAGCAATACAATAAAAAGAAAATCAGCTTAATTTTTCAAGGAACTCCTCGACAGAATAGAAGGAGTGACCCATCAGGAAACTCTTCCGTTTCGATTTGAAAGCGAGTGGCTTACTGCTAAGATTTTTGAATTCGAGTGGCAGCCTATTGAAAATGGAACAGCAGTATACTACACACATTTTTGCACAAGAGTTAAGGAAGTCCGATCCAAATGCAGGTTTGATTTCTGCCGAGTATTAACCGAGTGAAAGCTGCTTATTCTTGGGAATAAACTAATATTGGTAACAAGAAACGACAATAAGGAATATGCGTATTGAGAGGCCAGTGTCAAAATACCCAGACTCGTGAACAGAGATTGAGAAGAGGTTCGTCGACTAACACCGTTTATTGCCCGAACCGCCCGTTTCTGAGTCAAAAATATCCTTTTGGAATGAGAAGAGTTACCCCAAAATATAATACCATACGACAATAGCGAATGAAAATAAGCAAAGTAGACTAATTTTCGTGTCGAACGATCACTCACTTCTGATTCCGTTCGAATAGTAAAAATGGCAGCACTAAGTCTTTGAACAAGAGCCTGAACGTGGGCTTTCCACGAAAGATTACTATCTATCTGAACACCTAGAAATTTGAACTGTTCAGTTTCACTAATCATATGCTCATTCTCTGAAATTAAAACGTCAGGTTTTGTTGAATTGTGTGTTAGAAACTGTAAAAACTGAGTCTTACTGTGATTAAGCGTTAGTTTATTTTCTACAATCAATGAACTGAGGCCATGTACTACACCATTTCAAACCGAGCCAGTGTTGCACCCAACATCCTTTATTACCAAGCTAGTGTCATCAGAAAACAGAAATATTTTAGAGTTACCCATAATACTAGAGGGCATATCATTTATATGAATAAGGAACAGGAGCGGCCCCAACACTGATCCCTGGGGCACCTCCCACCTGACAGTACCCCACCCAGATCCCACATCACAGCCGTCATCAACATTGTGAATAATGACCTTTTGCTGCCTGTTGCTAAAGTTGCTATTGACAGTTCCATTGAGTTTGAATTGGGCTTCATCCGACCAAATTATGCTACCCATAAATCCCGGTTCACGTCTCACCATCTCCCGAACCCATTCACAAAATTCTAAACTTCGATCTGGATCGTCGTCACTTAGCTGTTGCACCAGCCTTGGAATGTACACACGAAACTTGCCTTTCTTCAGAATGCGTAGCACACTACTAGCACTTACATTACTCTCACGTGCCGCTTGCCTTGAAGATTTTTGAGGCGAACGCTGAAACAGTTCCAAGACCGCAGTTGTGGAATCACCACTTGTAGCTGTACGAGGTCGCCCTGATCGACCTTTATGCACATCACACACTGTCCCACGAATTTCGAATTTGTCTCGTAGACGTGTAATTGTTAACCTTGAAGGTGGTTCTGTACCATACTCACTTCTCCACTGTCTTCGAACCGCAGCTACATTCTCAAACTTCCAGTACCACTTCATTATCTGCTTACGCGCTTCAAAGCTCAAACGCACGTCCGCCATGTTGCAGTTACTTCCTTGCCACTGCTGCCACCTGTTGAAGAAACATAACATTACTTTCTCACGTATATTTAACCTTGTAGAACGGGAAATAAATTGTCTATGACAGTTAAAAGTGTGTATACATTTTTGACGCACTGTATATATTTACAAGGCAATTATTTACACTTTTGCCGCCCAGAAGTTAGCGACCTCTATTGCATTCGGCGTTGCATGTAGCAGGTCTTCTGTTGTTTGTGTTGCTGGACATTGGGTACACTGGAGCAGCTGGAAGGTCGTCTGCGTTGCTCCACACTCACAGAATGGCGGCTCCTTTAGGAAATCACATTTAGTTAAATTGCTCTTACATTTCGTGACATCCGAGCGTAGTCTGTTGAGGGATCTCCATGTTCTCCAATTCTCTGTGTAGCCGGGCGGTAGTCTCTCGCTTGGTGTAATCCATCCCACGCTACTAGTAAGCCTTGCACGCCATAGTTCGATTCGGCATTGCTGTGGTGCCCCAACTAGAACCTCGTTAGATCTCGGGAAGCTCTTTCTGGATTTTAGTCGCGGGTTTGCTGGTTGATTGCCATATACGGGGTGAGCTTCAGAAGTTTCTGTGTTTTTTTTTTTTCCCTCTCGACCGATGCCGTGAGGGGGGGAGGGGGGGGGTGCAATACCCGCGAGGCTGTGCAGTTTATCCAGAGGAGTAGGCTTCAGGCACCCGATTATGATACGACAAGTATCATCAAGAGCGACATCTACTGTTTTGGCATGGCAAGAATTGAATCGCATTGGGCTTGCGTATTCTCCGGCAGAATAACACAGTGCAAGGGAAGAGGTTCTCACAGTGTTGACGTGTGCTCCCCACGTTGTGCCTGTTAGCTTTCTGATGATATTGTACCTGGCTGCCACTTTTTGCTTGGTATTTAGGCAGTGTCTCTTATACGTTAATTCACGGTCGAGGGGGACCCTAAGGTATTTGGGATGCGTAGTGTTCTAGTGATGTTTCTTCCCAGGTGATTTTCAAGGCTCTAGCTGCCTGCCGGTTTTTAAGATGGAAAGCGCAAGTCTGTGTTTTTCCAGGATTTGGTCTCAACTGGTTTTTTCCCGTAGTAAGCTGACAGTTATCTCAATGCTTGGGACAGATTCTCTTCAACAGTTTCAAAGCAGCGGCCTTGGGCGGTGATTGCACAATCGTATGCATAGATGAAACTCTGTTCCTTCAGGTAGTGGTTGATCATTTGTGTGGATGTTAAACGAAGCTGGAGCAAGCACACTTGCCCGGGGTAATCCGTTTTTCTGTGATCTCCATCTGCTTCTCTTGCCCTGGAATTCAACAAAAAATCTATTTTCAAGGAGATTCCTTATGAAACAGGTTAGCTGGTGGCATTGTACAGCTTCGTATGACGTTTTCTGTGATTAACTGTGTCATAAGCTGCTGTTATATCTACCGGGTGATCAAAAAGTCAGTATAAATTTGAAAACTTAATAAACCACGGTATAATGTAGATAGAGAGGTAAAAATTGACACACATGCTTGGAATGACATGGGGTTTTATTAGAAGCGAAAAAATACAAAAGTTCACAAAATGTCCGACAGATGGCGCTGGACAGCAAAACGTCAGTGACTGCTACCGTGACGGGTGAGAGGTACGCCGATATGTTACAGAATCTCATCATCCCCGGCCTGGCTGATAAACACCTGCTGGAACGTACGATGTTTATGCAGGATGGCGCTTCACCCCATATTGGTAGACGCGTGAAAGATCTCTTGCGCGCGTCGTTTGGTGATGATCGTGTGCTCAGCCACCACTTCTGTCATGCTTGGCCTCCCAGGTCCCCAGACCTCTCAGTCCGTGCGATTATTGGCTTTGGGGTTACCTGAAGTCGCAAGTGTATCGTGATCGACCGACATCTCTAGGGATGCTGAAAGACAACATCCGACGCCAATGCCTCACCGTAACTCCGGACATTGCTTTACAGTACTGTTCACAACATTATTCCTCGACTACAACTATTGTTGAGGAATGATGGTGGACATATTGAGCATTTCCTGTAAAGAACATCATCTTTGATTTGTCTTGCTTTGTTATGTTAATTATTGCTATTCTGATCAGATGAAGCGCCATCTGTCGGACATTTTTTGAACGTTTGTATTTTTTTGGTTCTAATAAAACCCCATGTCATTCCAAGCATGTGTGTCAATTTGTACCTCTCTATCTACATTATTCCGTGATTTATTCAGTTTTCAAATTTATACTGACTTTTTGATCACCCGGTATAAATACAGCTCCCGTGATCTCTTCCCTTTCAAAACCATCTTCGATGTGCTGTGTTAGTTTCAACACTTGAGATGCGCAGCTCTTTCCCTGTCTGAATCCAGCGTGCTGTGGAATGTATATTGTCTCTAGCTTCTCCGTTAAACGGTGTAGGGTGAGTCTTTCAAGAAGTTTATACAGACGACATAGGAAAGATATAGGGCGGTAGCTTTTAGGATTATTTTGGTCCTTGCCTGGCTTGCGGATAGCTATAACTTTGGCTTTCCTCCAGAGTTTAGGAATCTTGCAGGATTGGGCACAGTTGTTCATTAGGTCTCTCAACCATGCTTTTCTTATCGGTCCAAAGTTCTTTGTCTTATGAGAAGTGTAATTATTATCTTTAAATAAAAGTATCGTTTATGTTCGTCTCAGTGCGTAGTTCTTTGAGTTACCTTCTGCCTTATGCTGTGGCACTTCTTTCTATGTGTGGTTCAAGTTCCATTCTGCTACATTATTTAGCAGTGTGACACATTATGCGAAAGTTACTCTCGTCATTAACCCTTTCTGCATCTGCGATTCCAAATGGCATTATTAAGTCTTCCTGGCGTGTTTGAGCTTCCCAATGCTTCAATGATACCGTTTGGCATCGCTTCACGTAGTTCTAAGTTTGGCCAACAGGTCACAGTGGCGTTTGCTTTCATGACTCGCCGTTTGTTTCAAATGCAGAACAGAGAAGTGTCGTGAGTTGTGCTAGTGCATTTGTGAGTGAACAAAACTGTTGTTTAGTTTTCTTCTGTGTATACTGAAATTCTTGGTTATCGAACCAACTTTACCTAGTTCCTCAAGGGCAAGGGAAAGAAATACGGTAAATTTACAATACACTTACGTATGCATTTTTTGAGTAATTATTAAGTAATTTATAATGATGCCATTTGGAATCATTATTTTATTTATTAACCAATAGCTTCAAAAGAACTTTTGCAATGGATATGGCACGTGTGCGACATATACAGTAAATATTCATCACAAAAACAATTTCCCCCAATTTTTTTCTAAATGTGACGCCTAAAGGGTTAAGTTTTGGACGCCAGTGTAGGCCTACTATCTCATTTCGGTGGTCACGTGGTTACCGTCATAATACTCTCGCATGTTGCTGGACAATGCGAAGTAAAGATTGCTACGGAAGGGTGGCTTAGGCTGTGTTGCCTGTGCCACTCTGGCAATAGCGGATCGGCGGCCTGTACCCAGCGGCGGTGTACTGTTGCAGAGGGACGTCGATGCTGTAACGCAGTTTTTTGCTGCAGCTTCTTTAGACTACTGAACCCGAGTCAGGTGGAGCGCCTGGCTGACGAAAACGCGTAGCCCCCTAGACTGGCGACAACCACAAAACACAAAAAATCAGCGTAGTGTTTTAGTTATTCTTAGTGTTTCGTAACGATACGGCTTAATGCCCAAAATTATTTTATTGAAACTCGTTGTAAGAAAAAAAAGAGCTTCTTTCAAATGCCACAGAAAAGTGTGTATAGTTACGTTAGGGGCAAAAAAGCAAGTTGGTGTCGCAACTAGGCGTCTATAAGCCGTAAAATTTACATGCGAACGTCAGGAAATTCTCCATACTTGCCGCTATAACTTAGCGAAAATAGCACCTTGATATATTTCTTCGTGCTGTTGATATACGACGGCTATTCAGTAAAGAAAGATCATAATTTTTTTACGGTCATAACTTCTCGTGCTAAAATTTAATCTTATGATATTCTTCTGTTTAGCTTAATGTGCAACAAACGCGCCGTAGTAGTCTCATTGTTGAGACTCCTTGTTCCCGCCTGTGAGAGGCAGGCAAGGTCAGACACGTTCAGTATCGCTGTATCGGCTACCGCTGCAATGGAGGTAACGCGCGAGGAACAATATGCGGCTTCGAAATTCTGATTTCATCTCAACAAATGTTCAGGTGAGGCCTATACAATGTTACAGGAGGCCTATGGAGAGTCTGTTCTTCCCTACAGCACAGCTCGAAGGTGGTTTGAAAGGTTTAAAGAGGGGAGACAATCGATTTCAAAGGAGGGTGACCCGGTGCTCCAGTTACTGCTCTTACGGAAGAAAGCATTAACACTGCTGCTGTCGTTGTGAGAGAAGATCGACGAATCACCTTAAGATCACTTTCTGAAATACTGAACAATTCATTGGGTGCCACCCACACGTTGGCGACAGAAAAATTACACATGACACGTGTTTGCCCGCGATGGGTTCCAAGACTGTTGATTCCCGAACAAAAGAACATCCGCGTGTAGGTCTGCATACAGTTAAAGTTGATGTTAGAGGAAGATCCGGAGTTCCTTTCAAATGTAAGCACTGCTGATGAAACTTGGCTACATCACTTTGATCCTGAGAGCAAACAGCAAAGCTCTGTGTGAAAATCTCCCTCATCACCAACCCCCAAAAGGTAAAAGTGATTGCTTCTGCTGGGAAAGTTACGGTCAAATCATTCTTCGATATTCGTGGAACGGTTTACCAGCATGTTGTACCTGCACATACATCAGTAAGTGGACAATACTACAGGGATGTTCTGAAAACATTGCAAGTACATATCAGGCGCAAAAGACCACATTTCCGTGAAGCAGGCTGGATGCTGCACCACGATAATGTACGATCGCGTATTGCCAACGTTGTTGCTGAATGTCTTGCAAAAATCAAGGTGAAGAGCATCCGTCACCCTCCCTATAGGTGCAGATTTAGCCCCCACGTAACTTTTTCTATTCCCTAACATGAAGAAACGCCTTCGTGGGAGGCATTATCAATCATCAGAAGCAGCGGTGAAGGCTTTCCAGCACGTATTTTAAGACAGGCAAAACGCTGGGACAAGTGCGTCGCATTCATGGGAGACTACTGGGAAGTACCATCAACGTTATGAGAATGAGTAAAGCTATGTTATAAAAAAAATATGATCATTCTTTATTGAACAGCCCTCGTATTTGGGATGGTCTGCCTTAGATGGCTCTCGCTGTATATACAGGTTGTAACGGGCATAAGTGGAGATATTTCTCATTGTGACTCAGAGCGATGCACTGAATAAAACTTACTATTTACGCCAGATACAGACAAAACGTTTTAGCTATTATAAGTCGTATGATAGGCCTTGAAAAACTGAACACAGATCAATCGAGAAAACAGGAAGAAGTTGTGTGCAACTGTGAAAAAATAAGCAAAATATACAAACTGAGTAGTCCATGCGCAAGATATGCAACATCAAGGATAATGTGAGCTCAGGAGCGCCGTGGTCCCGTGGTTAGCGTGAGTAGCTGCGGAACGATAGGTCCTTGGTTCAAGTCTTCCCTCGAGTGAAAAGTTTAATTCTTTATTTTCCAACAATTATTATCTGTCCGTCCGATGGATTGGACAGTCTACACACGGAAAAATTTGAAAACATTAAAAACATATGTTTTGACAGAGCACAGGGCAAACTGTGCGACTGTGAAACTGTTGCATTCATTTGTTGCAGTTTATGTGATAAACTCTTATGTTTTCATCACTTTTTTTGGGAGTGATTATCACATCCACAAGAAAACCTAAATCGGGCAAGGTAGAAGAATCTTTTTAGCCATTCGCCAAGTGTAGAAGTTAGGTAGGTCGACAACATATTCCTGTCATGTGACGCACATGCCGTCACCAGTGTCGTGTAGAATATATCAGAGGTGTTTTCCTGTGGAGGAGTCGGTTGACCTATGACCTTGCGATCAAATGTTTTCGGTTCCCATTGGAGAGGCACGTCCTTTTGTCTACTAATCGCACGGTTTTGCGCTGCGGTCGCAAAACACAGACACTAAACTTATTACAGTGAACGGAGACGTCAATGAACGAACGGACAGATCATAACTTGGCGAAAATAAAGGAAGTAAACTTTTCACTCGAGGGAAGACTTGAACCAAGGACCTCTCGTTCCGCAGCTGCTCACGCTAACCACGGGACCACGGCGCTCCTAACCTTACATTATCCGTGATGTTGCCTACCTTGCGCATGGACTTCTCAGTTTGTATATTTTGCTTATTTTTTTCATAGGTCCACACAACTTCTTCCTGTTTTCTCGATTGATCTGTGTTCAGTTTTTCAAGGCCTATCCACTGTGCCAACTTGTAACTAAATCTGAGGGGGGTGCGATGGGGAGGTTCCCTTGTAAGTTGTTTCGTGCCTCCAAGTAATGTGACAAAAGCAAGCCATTCAGTGCTCATTTTCCCCTGAGCATCAGATCAGGTGTTGAGATGTGGACCAAAACGGTTAGTCTGTACTGACAGATGTAGTCCACTTAGTGGTGTAATTACGGCCGTGCAGGGAACAGCAGATCGTAAAGTTTGTGGCGTGTTTGTGGGAAGACTGTTCGACGCTGAGAGAAAACAATCAACGCAGTGATGTGTGTACATGTCAAGCTACCTCATACTAGCATAAAAATGTGTCTTTGTACCCGTCACACCCTGTATACTTCATGACGCTGCGTGCCCACTGAGGTCTCAGTGTGGTGTTCAGAACGGATGTGGTCAGGGAGTGTGCCAGACATGGGCGTCACCTGTTGTAGCGCCGGTGTTTGCAAACTGCTGCGGCTGTCAGCGCTCTCGAGTTGCGCCTCCCTGTGCTGGAGCACTCGGCGGCACTTTGAACAGCGAAGCCGGTTAACTACCGCGCCGCAATTACTCGTGTGACGGCTGCAGTGTCACGCGAGTGGGAGTAATCGCCGCTTGCGTTCGCAAAGAAGTCACGCAACCGCAACTGCGCGCTTTCTTCCACGCAGCAGTCAGCGACACCGAAGTAGGGCGTGTTGCTTTCTGCTGCCCATTTCAGTGATACATACAGCGGTCAAAATAAATGTTGCAAATTGCTTTATTGTTAAGACTGGAGATAATTTGAAGCAAATCTGGTTTTTGTGCGAAGAGATTTCGGGATTCCAACCGGTCGTCGAAAACTTCATTCCACGTGAAACTTCCTGGCAGTTTAAAACTGTGTGCCGGACCGAGACTCGAACTCGGGACCTTTGCCTTTCGCGGGCAAGTGCTCTACCAACTGAGCTACCCAAGCACGACTCACGCCCCGTCCTCACAGCTTTACTTATGCCAGTATCCCGTCTGCTACCTTCCAAACTTTACAGACGCTCCCCTGCGAACCCTGCAGAACTAGCACTCCTGAAAGAAAGGATATTGCGGAGACATGGCTTAGCCACAGCCTGGGGGATGTTTCCAGAATGAGATTTTCACTCCGCAGCGGAGTGTGCGCTGATATGAAACTTCCTGGCAGATTAAAACTGTGCGCCAGTAGAGCACTTGGCTGCGAAAGGCAAAGGTCCCGAGTTCGAGTCTCGGTCTGGCACACAGTTTTAATCTGCCAGGAAGTTTCATATCAGCGCACACTCCGCTGCAGAGTGAAAATCTCATTCTGGAAACATCCCCCAGGCTGTGGCTAAGCCATGTCTCCGCAATATCCTTTCTTTCAGGAGTGCTAGTTCTGCAAGGTTCGCAGGAGAGCTTCTGTAAAGTTTGGAAGGTAGGAGACGAGGTACTGGCAGATGTAAAGCTGTGAGGGCGGGGCGTGAGTCGTGCTTGGGTAGCTCAGTTGGTAGAGCACTTGACCGCGATAGGCAAAGGTCCCGAGTTCGAGTCTCGGTCTGGCACACAGTTTTAATCTGCCAGGAAGTTTCATATCAGCGCACACTCCACTGCAGAGTGAAAATCTCATACATTCAACGTTATTTCAACTTGACACTTGCCAGTCATCTTCGGGTGAGCTATCAAAGACTGACGATACTTTCTCCGCTCTGCCTTAGATTTGTCACGCACAGTGACAAATCTGAAGTGTTCAGTGAAAAAAAAAAAAATTACCTGTGTTACAATAAGAAAGCAGTGGGAATGTATTCACATCTGTTGGACGAATGTTATGAAAACAAACACTCCAAACGGACATTTCACGACAATTAATCTGTAAAAAAACACACCACATGGCATAAAGAAAGCTTGTAAACCGTCTGAAGATGAATCATAACGATTCGAAACCGGTAACGGTACCCTTTGAATAAAGGAAGTGAAAGTAAATTTGTGGCTGGTTGCTGTCCCAACACCATCAACATTTGTCTTCAAACAACAGCCACCGTCTCCATCATGTCATCATATGACAAAATTGCATTGTAATCGCTTGTTCATCTGTACGTGAACATCTCATCTACCTGTTTCCGTCCCAGTCGAATAATTCCTTCATGGTGTGATTTTTTTTTTTCCTTAGACTGTATTTTCGTTTTTATTACAGTTGACAAGCCGGCCGAAGTGGCCGTGCGGTTAAAGGCGCTGCAGTCTGGAACCGCAAGACCGCTACGGTCGCAGGTTCGAATCCTGCCTCGGGCATGGATGTTTGTGATGTCCTTAGGTTAGTTAGGTTTAACTAGTTCTAAAGTTCTAGGGGACTAATGACCACGGCAGTTGAGTCCCATAGTGCTCAGAGCCATTATTACAGTTGACATTCAGCACACCGTGTATCGGTAATCACCTGTCCTAAACATGGATGATCCGTGGATTGAATGAATACGGTTGTAATTACGGACGCATGAAACTGGGTAAATTCAGGTAAACTGTCTGGGTTTAGCTTGACAGCAGAGGCCTGGAAACAGCAGCTGAAATTACAAACAAGTCTTGAGGCGCCACTCGGGTTCGGCGTCAGAGCGTTATCAGAAAACGTAGGCATCCATACGGTACTGGTTAATGATTGCTAAAGCCAAGAAATGTATTTGTAGTTGCGAATGTGATCAAATTTCAGGTGCACAGCATAATGGTGACAATTAAAATTTGTGTTGGACTGGAACCCCGCTTTACGCAAGCTTTCGCCTTAACCCCTTTTCTGTTGATCTCCTTTTGTTCGTTGCATTTATTATTCGAGGCGGACGTCCCATAACACCCGTTCAAGTTCGTCGTTGATCCATTCACTCTATATGGCAGCTAACACTCTGACCGAACACAAGGACCGACCCCAAACTTCCACATGTCACCGTATATCTACGTCCTGTACTCGCACAACTGCTGTGATTCCCGCACAGGGAGAGACTTAAGATCATTGTCGTGGAATTTTCTTGGCATGAAATACTGTTTTGCAGTGCCCGTGTTTTTACGATGTATTCCGCAAGGTCCTTCAAACACGCATGCATTCCCTGACTCATTCCGCCTTTCTAAAGCTTCGTGTCATGGACATTTGTTCGAAACACCGTGAGCGAGCGAGCGCTGGCGCGCGCGCGTGTGTGCGTGTGCGTGTGCGTGTGTGTGTGTGTGTGTGTGTGTGTGTGTGCGTGTGTGTGTGCGTGTGCGTGTGTGCGCGCGCGCGTGTGCGTGTGCGTGAGAGAGAGACTACGTTGTATCTGTTTACGCATAATTATTCTGCCAACAGTATCTTAATGGCAAGTTCAGGAATCCGTTTCCTCAGTCCTTTGATGTTCGACCCGGAAGAGCAACGAATGTTCGCTGTTTTAGGCAGAGCTATGGGAAAATGAATGATGATAAAGCTGTCTTTTCAGCAGTTGCAATGGTATAGCAATCTAGCGGACAATGCAGAGAGAGCACAAAAGTAGATATAATTACTTACACAACGGGATATATCAATTTTACTCATATTGCTTAGTAAATTTCCTTTGAGTAGTGGTAAACAACTGAGGCATTGAGAATCATAAAAACCCAAAGCAGAGACACAAAGTTTTGAGAAAAATAGATGTCGGATAAAATCTAATTTCTAGACAAATGAGCAGTATCATTTGTCTGAAAAGTTCCTTAACCAAGTCTCGACACGCTATATTTCTTGGGAAAAAATTATACACCCACTTTATACTATGAAATATTAATTAATATTTAGGATTATATTCATTATTGATCTTAATTCATAGAATTTCTATTTATATGATATTAATTGCAGTGTTTTTTGACAGTCGTAAAGTTTGTAATTAATGTGAAACTAGAATCGGAACATACAGAAAAGATACTGAATGCACAACATACACTGTTAACAGCACATTTGAACACCTGATAGTCCTCGTAAACACCGGGTGATCAAAAAGTCAGTATAAATTTGAAAACTTAATGAATCACGGAATAATGTAGATAGAGAGGTAAAAATTGACATACATGTTTGGAATGACATGGGGTTTTATTAGAACAAAAAGAAAAAAAAACGTTCACAAAATGTCCGACAGATGGAGCTGGACAGCTACCGTGACGGGTGAGAGCTACGCCGATATGTTACAGAATCGCATCATCAGCCTGGCTGATAAATACCTACTGGAACGTACGATGTTTATGCAGGATGGCGCTCCCCCCTATATTGCAAGACGTGTGAAAGATCTCTTGCGCGCGTCGTTTGGTGATGATCGTGTGCTCAGCCGCCACTTTCGTCATGCTTGGCCTCCCAGGTCCGTGCGATTATTGGCTTTGGTGTTACCTGAAGTCGCAAGTGTATCGTGATCGACTGACATCTCTAGGAATGCCAAAAGACAACATCCGACGCCAATGCCTCACCATAACTCCAGACATGCTTTACAGTGCTGTTCACAACATTATTCCTCGACTACAGCTATTGTTGAGGAATGATGGTGGACATATTGAACATTTCCTGTAAAGAACATCATCTTTGCTTTGTCTTGCCTTGTTATGCTAATTATTGCTATTCTGATCAGATAAAGCGCCATTTGTCGGACATTTTTTGAACTTTTGTATTTTTTTGGTTCTAATAAAACCCCATGTCATTCCAAGCATGTATGTCAATTTGTACCTCTCTATCTACATTATCCCGTGATTTATTCAGTTTTCGAATTTATACTGACTTTTTGTTCACCCGTTATATTTTTTATGAAGGAAATTCTATGGCTTGAGGTTCATATAAAACTGCCAACATGCCTCCGACTACGAAGCACCAATACTGCCGGTTCTAGCCGCTTCAGTCCGGAACCGCACTGCTTCTACGGTCCCAGGTTCAAATCCTGCCTCGGGCATGGATGTGTGTGATGTCCTTAGGTTAGTTAGGTTTAAGTGGTTCTAAGTCTAGGGGACTGATGACCTCAGATATTAAGTCCCATAGTGCTTAGAGCCATTTGAACCATTTGAATCAATTCTGCATACATGATGCAAGAAACTAAATTACGTTGGCAACACTATATGACAATTGAGCAGCGCAGAGCAACAAAATTATGCTTTATGCTTTCGGGCCATATGGAAATGAATATCCAAGAAATTGGTGAGGCAGCATGTCGTAAATCTTCGTATGAACAAAGTAGGCCTATAATGCAGATGAAACTGGTTCTCCATAAGATCAACAGATGGCAGGATCGCATCCTACAATCTCAGAATTGATGAAGGTGTACTTTGGGCCCTGAATGTCCTCAACGTCTCAATTTCTTTTTCCTTGTAGCCTCTCTCTCTGCTTGGGGACTTAGAATGTCTGAACAGTTAATTTATTCCAGCCGCGCGCGATTAGCCGAGCGGTCTTGGGCGCTGCAGACATGGACTGTGCGGCTGGTCCCGGCGGAGGTTCGAGTCCTCCCTCGAGCATGGGTGTGTGTGTGTATGTCCTTAGGATAATGTAGGTTGAGTGGTGTGTAAGCTTAGGGGCTGATGATCTTAGCAGTTAAGTCCCATAAGATTTCACACACATTTGAACATTTTTTTTAAAATTCCAGGATATGTGTCTGGGAACAAAAAACTCACACTTTAATTAATAAAATTAATAAGAAACAGAAAATAATTTGAAATTAACCATTAATGTATTTTTTTGTCGCACCAGTTCATTCATATGCGAGCATGTGCAGTAATTTCTCCATCATATATATGTTATTGAATCTGCCGCCACGTCTACAGATTTATAGTAATCGAGCAGTATAAACTGGGAGCGACTTGTGTAAACTACGTCTAACAAAGTGACCTGACATTATCAACACTATCAGTACAGGGACGGAGATCAAAGATCACGATATCATCATAGCCTTGATGGTTCCTAAAGTTAATAACTACACCAAGGAGGTTGGAAAGAACAAATAAGCTATAGTTAGCATCCTTCTTAGACAATGAATTTGGCATCATTTAGTTCCAATACGATGGACAGAAAAATTCGGAAAATGCTGACGAAACAGACTATCGCTGTCTCGGTTTGCAAAAGAACCCCGAAATGTCGACAGGGAAAAGTCAGTAGGATTGCTTGCGTCTATCAGAAGATCGATACGGAAAGCAAACAGCTACTTCCATCATCATATGTTAGCGAAAGCTCTTGCTACGTAAAATCATTAATTGGGTTGAAGGCTTATACGAGGGTGGTCTGATAAGTTTGGTAGAAAAGCAAGAAAAATACCCTTTCAGGGATATACACTTTGTCCAGTGATTCTCCACCTTTTTCATTCCATGGAAAGAATAGTTCTGTCAAACTTTGCAAAGTACTCGTTGACTGCAACTATCACTTCATTTGATGAAAATTTCTTTTTGCCAATCCAAAGTTTCATGTTAGGGAACAGGAAGACGTCCCTTGGGGGCAATTAAGGTAAACAGGGTACAGGAGGAACCAATTCAAACCCCAGTTCACGTACTTTGGCCATTGTTATCGCTGACGTGTGGGATGGTGCATTATCATGGTGAAAGCACTTATTTACGCGCCAGTCTTGGTCTTTTTCAGTCAACGTAACTTTCAGACGATCCAACAATGAAGCATAATAGTATCCACTTATGGTTCTGCTTTCCTCTAAGAAATCTGTGAGGACTATTCCTTGGGAATCACAAAAACTTTGCCCATTATCAGCTGACAAAATTGTCTTTGCCTTCTTCAGTGCTCTTTCGCCAGCCTTTGTCCATTGTTTTGATTTACGTTTTCGCTCTGACGTGTAATGATGGATCCAGGTTTCATCAACAGTCACAAATCGGCGCAAAAATTCTTGCGGATTGCAATTAAACATCGTCAGACATTGCGTTGAAGTGCTGTACCGGATGCGCTGTTGGTCGACTGTGAGCAATCGCGGCAGCCACCTTGCACACAGCTTCTTCATAACCCGCTCTCCGTGCAGGATATTATGCACTCGCTCATGCCTACAGTCTCAACAACCTTACGAATTTTTATTCGATTGTCTTGTGTAAATATATCATGTATTTTGTCAATATTTTTCTTTGTGGTGACCTCAATTGGACTGCGGGAGCGCGCTTCGTCGTAATGCTTGTCTGACCACATTTGCATTCATTACTCCAAACGTAAATGGTCTTCAATGAGATTGCATAGTCCATTGAACTTAATCCAGTTCTGCTTTGATTTGTGCGTCAGTGCAACCCTTCAATTGGAAATGTTTAAGAACAGCACGAATGTTGGTTTTCTCCATTTGCAACTGCAGTCGACGCACTAGCTCAGACGATTGACGACAATGAACAGTGCGTTGTAAGCATGGAGGTAGAAAAGAAGGGAGTTGGCGCTATAGGCTTAGCACTGTACGTTCTTTTGAGGCTAGAGTGGGCGGGGCCTGCCGCCATCTTAAATAGCGCAAAACATTGGCACCCTTTCGTTTACGATTGTTGCTTGTTCATTATTTCTGTTCTGGGCACGGAACAGCTGTTTTACATACTAAAAATTACAAACGTTTTTCTGTTCTTGAATAGGTATTTTGCTCTGGTAACACTACACACTTGGCACCGTGAATGTAACTTGTTTTTTTTGCTGGTATATGTCGAATAACCAAGAACAGAAAGGGTTGTAAAAAGCATGCATTCGTAATCCATTTAATTCCAATTTTACTGTAATTGTATCGATAGTAAATGATAGAGATATGCCGTCACACTGAATAGAGTTCATGTTTTGTTAGATTGTCAGTGCACCAGTGTCACTGTAGTTTACACATTTTCCCATTTTGAAATCTTACCTACACACATCAAAAAAAGTTTTGCATCACCTCGGTTTCAAGAGTTCCGGAACCTGTACAGAAAATTGGAATAGAGATCAACATAAACAACATTTTCGCCATCATTACCGCCCTTTTTATTGCTCATGAGAACACACGAGACCTTCCGATGTGGTGGTCCAGATTGCTGTACACACCTGTACCTCTAATACCCAGCAGCACGTCCTCTTGCATTGACGCATGCCTGTATTCGTCGTGGCATACTGTCCACAAGTTCATCAAGGCAATGTTGGACCAGATTGTTCCACTCCTCAACGGCGATTCGGCGTAGTTCCCTGAGTGATTGGTGCGTCACGTCGTCCATAAACAGCCCATTTCAATCTATCCCAGGCACGTACGATAGGGTTCATGTATGGAGAACATGCTGGCCACTCTAGTCGAGCGATGTCATTATCCTGAGGGAAGTCATTCACAAGATGTGAACGATGGGGACGCGAATTGTCGTCCATGAAGACGAATGCCTCACCAATATGCTGCCGATATGGTTGCACTATCGGTCGGAGGATGGCATACACGTATCGTACAGCCGTTACGGCGCCTTCCATGATCACCAGCGGCGTACGTCGGCCCCACATAATGCCACCCCAAAACAGCAGGGAACCTCCATGTTGCTGCACTCGCTGGACAGTGTGTCTAAGGCGTTGAGCCTGGCCGGGTTGTCTCCGAACACGTCTCCGAACATTCGTCTGGTAGAAGGCGTATGCGATACTCATCGGTGAAGAGAACGTGATGCCAATCCTGAGCGGTCCATTCGCCGTGTTGTTGGGTCCAACTGCGCACAGTTTGAGTCGTATCACGACGTCCTGTGGCTGCACGAAAAGCATTATTCAACATGGTGGGGTTGCTGTCAGGGTTCCTGCGAGCGATAATCCGTAGGTAGTGGTCATGCACTGCAGTAGTAGCCGTTGGGCGGCCTGAGCGAGGCATGTCATCTCCTCCATGTCCGAACAACATAGCTTTAGTTCACACCGAGACGCCTGGACAGTTCCCTTGTTGAGAGCCCTTCCTGGCACAGAGTAACAATGCGGATGCGATCGAACCGCGGTATTGACCGTCTAGGCATGGTTGAACTACAGACAACACGAGCCATGTACCTCCTTCTTGGTGGAATGACTGGAACTGATCGGCTGCCGGGCCTCCTCAGTCTAATAGGCGCTGGTCATGCATGGTTGTTTACATCTTTGGGCGAGTTTAGTGACATGTATGAACAGTGGAAGAGACTGTCTCTGTAATACAATATCCACAGTCAACGTCTATCTTCAGGTGTTCTGGGAACCGGGCTGATGTGTGTATTATGCATCATTCAGTGTGTGACCACAAATAGCAATTCACTGCGTAAATAAAAGAGGTGATTTTTTAAACATGTTCCAGCATTGTGCAATACTATAAATGTGATAAAGGGGATATTCTCAAACGCTCAGATCCCTTAAAATGGATATTTTGCTCTAACCTTTTCATCATTAGCCTATTTGCTTCTTTTCCTGGAATATTTCTCATCAGTAATTCTGTCAATTTTTTTGGAATAAGCAAACATCAACATTGGAATGAACGTCTACTTTGATTATCTCCGTTATTTTACTTTTAAATTCCATTTTACGGCTTTGGAAGTATATAATATTATACCATGCTTTGTAGTATGACAATAGGTAGTTTCATGTTGAATGTATCATTAAGACGATAAATCGTAATGATGTGGAACGAGTCATTTTTATATTAACAATTTTTTTAATGTACCTCGATGCTGATCATGTATTTCTTTTAGACAGACAGATGTTAGCAATTTCTACCGTCACCATTTACACATTACAATACATAGTGTTCTGCGGAAATGGAAGATTTATCAAAGAGAAACGTTTTCAGTTTAGTTTCAGATACTACTTTGCTATCTGCCAGGCATTTTATATCACTGGGTAGTTATCAAAACTTTTGATTGCAGCATTGTGAACCCCTGTTTGTGCTGCAAGAATCTTAATGTGGCGTAATGGATGCCATTCTTTTTTCTTCTGGTATTGTACATTGCTCCTATTAAAGTGAAGCGGGTTATTTACAATAGACTTCATGAAACAATAACTATACCGTGAAGCTGATGGATTTCTACTCACTCGCCGAGCAACAAGCAGGCAGGCACCACGAAAAGAGTGTTCTATTAAGTTTTCGGCGGCAGCCTTCTTCAGAAAGGAAGCAAATAACACACATACACACACACACACACACACACACACACACACCTTCATGCAATGCTACACACACAAGACAGCTGTCTCCGGCTCGGGGTGGCCGAGCGGTTCTAGGCGCTACAGTCTGGAACCGCGCGACCGCTACGGTCGCAGGTTCGAATCCTGCCTCGGGCATGGATGTTTGTGATGTCCTTAGGTTAGTTAGGTTTAAGTAGTTCTAAGTTCTAGGGGACTGATGACCACAGAAGTTGAGTCCCATAGTGCTCAGAGCCTTTTTTTTTTTTTTTTTACTCTGGCTGTTCTAGCCAGAATCTTTATTAAAGAGGGAGGAAATGTAAACTATGAATTACGAGGGTCGGTCAAAAAGTAATGCCTCCCATTTTTTTTCTACTTAAAGAAATTAAGTTAAGTGAAAAATTTGAATTTGGCGCCATTCCTCAAACCTTCTTCTGCAATCCACTGCAGTAGTAACTTTCTGTGTCAACAGGTGGCAGCACAGCAGAAGTTTGTAAGATGGCCGACATCGATGTTCGTTTGAGACAGCGTTGTGTGATTGAATTCTTGAATGCAGAAGGTGAAACGCCCATACGCATTCATGAAAGACTGAAGAAGGTGTATGGTGTTGTGACAGTGGATGTCAGCACTGTTAGACGATGGGTTCGTCGTTGTAAGGAAGCTGAAGGGCAAACACCGTTGACTGACGAAAAGCGGAGCGGCAGGCCGGTGAGTGCAGTGACTCCACACAACATTCAGCAAGTTGATGACATCATTCGTGGTGACCGTCGGGTGACTGCAGATGAAGTGTGTCGCATTATTTCTCTTAGTAAAGGCAGTGTGATCACGATTATTAAACAATTGGGGTACTCAAAAGTTTGTGCACGGTGGGTTCCAAGAATGTTAACCGATCAGAATAAAGAGGCAAGGAAAACAATAGCCTCCCAACACTTGCAGCGCTTCCGTTTGGAGGGAGATGAGTTTCTGAAAAAATTGTGACCGGGGACGAAACATGGGTGCATTTTTTTGAACCCGAATCAAAGAGGCAGTCAATGGAGTGGCGTCACACAAGCTCGCCGAGGAAGAAAAAATTCAAAACTGTGCGATCGGCAGGGAAAGTTATGGCAACAGTTTTCTGGGATACAGAGGGTGTGATTCTGGTTGATTTTTTGGAGCAGGGATGCACAATAAATTCTGTTCAATACGTCACAACCCTCAAAAAACTTAAAGCACGTCTTCAGCGAGTTTGCCCAACAAAATCAATGGCAGATGTTCTTCTTTTGCATGACAATGCAAGACCACACACCAGTCGTCACACCTCTGACGAGATTGTCAAAATTGGATGGGAAGTTTTGCCTCATCCCCCATACAGCCCTGACCTGGCACCATCAGACTTCCATCTGTTCGGGCCACTAAAAGAAGCTCATCGTGGGATTCATTTTGAAGATGAGGAGGCCGTCAAAACATCCGTGCGTCAATGGCTTAGGAAGCAGAGCTGTGATTTTTACCGTGCTGGGATACATGCCCTTGTTCAAAGATGGACCAAAACTGTAGAGATGGGCGGAGATTACATTGAAAAATGACAAAATGATCCTCAATGTTGTGGTTTTCAACCTATGTAATTGCATTTAAATTTCCTGACAATTAAACGTAGAAAAAAAATAGGAGGCATTACTTTTTGACTGACCCTCGTATTATCGGTAGTAGGAATTTAGACATGAGATGCTGCACAATCAGCGCGGTTACGTAACCGTATGTTGTGCGGATACGAGACTATTGATACATTGTGGCTCAGATGTCGGAGTATTTTAGGTTTGGAAGACAATGAAAAACAAGAAAGAATTGCCCAACCATAATTCGTGCATACTAAATAAAATATTGCTTGAACAGCACCACTTACGAATGAAATGTGATTCCTCTAAACTTTAGATTACGATCGGATCGATTAGCACATCCGTAAACGCCGCAAACTGGCATTTTTGATGAAACAACTACGTCTCCATACAATCAAAGCATCAGATGCTGTTTTGGATAGGACCACAAAAGTCGATACATATCCCAAAGGTCAGAACTGGCCAGGGGCACGTCGGCGTGACATCACGTGGGAGTATCACTGTGTGACCCGTGAAGTTACGAATGCGGTGAACCTAACGTGTGGCCTACGTAAAATGGCGGACGTCGCCTTCAAGTTTGTGACCTAATGACAAGTCCCTTCTTTTTTTACCTCCATGGTCCTTAGAATACTCAAGCTTACCAACCATGAAGGCGCAACAAAAGTGTTCCATTTTTTCAGGGAAATTACCACACCGACCAAACGACACTCTTAAAGCAAGTAACGATACTTTGATGGTGTCGGAACATCACTATTTTCGGTTTTCTTGCTAGATGCCTCTACTGCCTCGGAGACTCGTTTACCGTCTGGATAACGCTGCCGGCAACATGTGCTTCGGCATCGTGTGTGCTGTAAATTTTGCGTAATGTGGATTTCCGCGCCAGAAAAGGATGACGCAATCTCTTGACAGCTCAGGCAGTGAAACGAACCTCTAAGGCCTGTTTTGCTAGTAGCAGTCAAGGCCGCACGTGAGTTTATTCTTAAGAGTTTATCTCGCGAGGCTGTCAACCCGCTATTAAAAGCAGTCCAGAAGCAACGGTGGTCTGTTTGGGTAGTCCAGAACTCACTTTACTGCTCTCCCTGCTTATGTAAGTCTTGCACACCTTCACGACAAGCAATGCCCTCACCCAGCGTTGCCAATGCCAATACTCCAAATTCCCCAAAAGTCTAGGTGAAACTCCTCAAATTTGGGGACAAAAATTTCCCGATTCCCCGCAATTTCCCAACATAATAGGGCATTTGAGTGTTTTATGGTACTCGTCTTGAGTATAAATTGTCGATTTCATTCTTTCATGCTCATAATATGTTTTTATCCTTCGTACATTTAGGTATTTACAAGAAAAAAAACAGAAATTCAAGTAATTCGGAAGGTCACAAAAACTTTGTTTGTGGCGTGATGCCTGTGACATCTTGATTAAGCAAACTTTCACTGTAGCCGTAAAGTAGCTTGAAGTAGCACACTGTTTTGCAATTTGTTGTGAAAAATGAGCCGCAAATGATGTGTAGTACCACTTTGTAGAAATGAATCTATAACAACTCCGGAAAATTGTTTGTGAATGCTACATAAACTCAGAAGATGCTTCAAATGTGTTTACAGTTCTCGTAGAGATTCGAAAGATATAGTTGTGATTCCAAGTTTCTTACTCTGTGA
Organism: Schistocerca nitens; assembly: GCF_023898315.1. NCBI lineage: Eukaryota > Metazoa > Arthropoda > Insecta > Orthoptera > Acrididae > Schistocerca > Schistocerca nitens. The sequence goes on from NC_064623.1 coordinate 170,194,668, forward strand.
GGATCATTTCCAGATATGTAAACACAGCGTATCATATATACTATTCCACTAATTCCCAATGAATAAATGTGCACACGCTGGCCGGGCGGGGTGGCCGAGCGGTTCTAGGCGCTACAGTCTGGAACCGCGCGACCGCTACGGCGCAGGTTCGAATCCTGCCTCGGGCATGGATGTGTGTGATGTCCTTAGGTTAGTTAGGTTTAAGTAGTTCTAAGTTCTACGGGACTGATGACCTCAGAAGTTAAGTCCCATAGTGCTCAGAACCATTTGAACAATTTTTTTCCACGCGCTGTGTGAGCTGAAGAGTGTCTCGAGTGGCGAGACAGCAAACAAGAATGTGGAAGGGCAACAATACTTTGCTCTACGCATGCGATCAACAGCTTTTTCTCGCATGCGCCCAGCCGTTATGTTTATTCTCACTTAAGTAATACCAATGTAAAAAAGAATATTTATCATCCCTGTTTACATGGTATTGCTTAATATCTTCTCTATGAAATTCATTCTGAGCTTAAGATCTTGAAAATCATTAGAATCCACACCAGCAACACACCCACCAACCAACACATTATCGATGTAACAGCTGCGATATGTTAATAATAGTAAAACGTTAAAATCCTCGCATATTCCCCACGTAATGGCAATCCCCACAAAATTCCTAATTGAATTTAAATTCCCCACAGTTTTGGGAATTCTCCACAAATTGGCAACGCTGCCTTTAGCAGCAATAAACAGGCAGCTGTTAGCAGCAGTCTCATATTGAATGCGTATACCGGGCTATTTTACGTCAACATACGTGGCATATTCATAAAAGTAAGCGTAGTAGATTTGTGTGTTGTGCAGCAGTGAAGTCGCATTGCAATACTACTTGTATGAGTACTCTAAAGTGTCTATACATACAAGGTTTATTTGATAAGTCTGGTAAATGTGTCTGGTAAATGAATGGAACATTTTTGGTGTGCCTTCACGACTGGTAAGCTTGATTGTTCCAAGGATTGTATTAAGATTAGGATTGTATTAAGATTTTCTACAATATATAGTGTATAGTGTATTATTGACAGCTGTCAGTTGGTCAGAGTGTCGACTGCGATTGAAAATGGAGAAAGTAGAGTTTCGTGCTGTTATTAAACATTTTCATTTCAAGGATGTCCGCCCCTGGTAGCTGAGTGGTCAGTGCAACGGAATGTCGTACCTAACGGCCCGGTTTCGATTCCCGGCTGGCTCGGAGATTTTCTCCGCTCAGGCACTGGGTGTTGTGTTGTCCTTATCATCATCATTTCATCCCCATCGACATAAGACTTTCACCAGGCGAACGGTCTCCCCGGCGGGAGGCCCATAGCCCCTGGCATTTCTTTTTCAAGAATTGGACTGCCACACAAATCAGAGCAGAACTGGGTGAAGTAGACGCCAGTTCTAAACGTGTATTTGAAAAATATTATAGGATATTCTGGATTTTTTTTCCGCATAATCGCCATCCCGTTCAGTGCATGTGGTGAGCCGTAATACAAGCATCTTTCTGCCCCCTACGAAAAACTCACCTGGTACCTCCTTCCCCCAATTCTCCTTGTTTGTATGCCAAAACGATATTAAAAATGTTTACTACTGAATTAAATTTACGTTTATGTAATTTTAAATTTCACCGAACAAAATATCGACGTACATGCCTATAGCCGGCCACTGTGGCCGAGCGGTTCTAGGCGCTTCAGTCCGGAACCGCGCTGCTGCTACGGTCGCAGGTTCGAATCCTGCCTCGGCCATGCATGTGTGTGCTGTCCTTAGGTTAGTTAGGTTTAAGTAGTTCTAAGTCTAGGGGACTGACGACCTCAGATAGGTAACGTCCCATAGTGCTTAGAACCATTTGTACCATTTTGAACCATGCCTATAAAAATATCGGCAGCACATCTGTAAATATACTTTCGGTTTTAAAGCTGTATTTTTAAGTATTGATTTATTATTAGATATTCTGTACATCAGCAAGCTAGCAGTCTGCCTATCCCCTTCAGAGCAAGAATGCCGCGCGGGATTAGCCGAGCGGTTGTAGGCGCTGCAGTCATGGACTGTGCGGCTGGTCCCGGCGGAGGTTCGAGTCCTACATCGGGCATGGGTGTGTGTGTTTGTCCTTAGCATAATTTAGCTTAAGTAGTGTGTACGCTTAGGGGCTGATGACCTTAGCAGTTAAGTCCCATAAGATTTCACACACATTCGAACATTTTTTTAAGAGCAAGAATTGAAGGGAAAACGATGCACGTTCACGCTTGGCGATAAGCATTTGCTAACAATGGAACTGTATGTAAGTGGCACAATAAAAGGTGTCCGATGGGTCGTCCGTCGTTAGGTTTCATCACATATCGGATTTTTCCGGAACACTTCGTGTCGACTTCGCTATTTTTTCATCTCTGCCAATGCCAGTGACCTAGCAGTTGTAGCGTCAAAATAGTTGTGGTGAACCTGAACTCTGCAGTTTCCGTTGGTGGCGCCGATTACGTCAGCATTTCACCTCACACGTGTCCGCCCACCGTAAAGACTAATCGTCTCACGTAGATTTTTGTTCATCCTTCTCACAAGGGAACCTCCCCATCGCACCCCCCACCCCCCCTCACATTTAGTTATAAGTTGGCACAGTGGATAGGCCTTAAAAAACTGAGCTCAGATCAATCGAGAAAACAGGAAGAAGTTGTGTGGACCTATGAAAAAAATAAGCAAAATATACAAACAGAGTAGTCTATGCGCAAGATACGCAACATCAAGGATAATGTGAGCTCAGGAGCGCCGTGATCCCGTGGTTAGCGTGAGTAGCTGCGGTACGAGAGGTCCTTGGTTCAACTCTTACTTCGAGTGAAAAGTTTACTTTCTTTATTTTCGCAAAGTTATGATCTGTCCGTTCGTTCATTGACGTCTCTATTCACTGTAATAAGTTTCGTGTCTGTGTTTCGCAACCGCACCGCAAAACCGTGCGTTTAGTAGACGAAAGGACGTGCCTCCCCAATGGGAACCGAAAACATTTGATCGCAAGGTCATAGGTCAACCGATTCCTCCACAGGAAAACATGTCTGAAGTATTCTATACGACACTGGTGACGGCATGTGCGTCACATGACAGGAATATGTTGTCCATCCACCTAACTTGTACACTTGGCGAATGGGTAAAAAGATTCTTCTACCTTGCCCGATTTAGGTTTCCTTGTGGACGTGATAATCACTCCCAAAAAAGTGATGAAAACATGAGAGTTTGTCCCATAAATTGCAACAAATGAATGCATCAGTTTCACAGTCGCACAGTTTTCCCTGAGCTCTGTCAAAACATGTTTTTAACGTTTTCAAATTTTTGCGTGTGTAGACCGTCGTGTGTTTCGATGTTTGTTTAGGTGTAGCGTCTCCATACTACGGCGCAGTTACCTCGCATCGGACGGACGGGCGGAAGATAATAATTGTCTGAAAATAAAAAATTAAACTTATCACCCGAGGGAAGACTTGAACCAAGGACCTCTCGTTCCGCAGCTGCTCACGCTAACAACAGGGCCACGTCGCTCCTGAGTTAATACTATCCTTGATGTTACCTATCTTGCGCATGGACTACTCAGTTTGTATATTTTGCTTATTTTTTTCATAGTTTCACACAACTTCTTCCTGTTTTCTCGATTGATCTGTGTTCAATTTTTCAAGGCCTATCCACTATGCCAACTTATAACTAAATCTGAGGGGGATGCGATGGGGAGGTTCCCTTCTCAGCAACTGTTTCCGACACACCGCCATCCCCCTAGTGCAATCGGACGCTACACACACACTCAAAAGAGAAGGATTGGACGTTTAAAAGCTCAAAAAGTAGTAATACTCCTTCACGCAGTGACATTAAATTTGTGTTCTATTACTTCAAAAGAACAACTTCACGTATGTACCAAAATTGTGAAAAAAAACTGTAATACAAAATAAAAATATCGGCACTCGATATTGCTGCTTTGATATCGATACATCAGAAGTATTTACCGCTGACTTTCGATAATTTTGAAGGGAATTTTTATATAGATGTGTCGATATTATACCAAACGCCGTAGTCTCCACGCTGATCAAGAACAAGTGTAGGCCGAGAGCCGAAACGATGGAGCTCGCTACACTGCGGGACGAACGCTGGGGAAGTAGTACTGCCATGCCAGAGTCAAGTGACTATTTGTGTCTGATGCTGGCGACATGTGCGCTGTGCAGTACTTCGCATCCGCGTACAAGCCCATAGAGTAAATATATCTGGAGTGAGCATTGCGTTCTGCGCATGTTGTCAACATTAAACCAGGATTGTCACGTGTTTTCGGGACTTCGCTGTGCGTGCGTGCTTTCTGCAGCGTTTGCAGTTTATAATATCAAAGAGTTTTTGTTGTATTTCGCCGTTTGTTGATAGTGTAATAGCGATGGTAAATTACTGTTGTTGCTACGGATGCAAAGAAATATATGTGAAAGGAGGGATAGTAACTTTTCATGGGTACATACACTGTAGCTCTAATTACACACTACTGGCCATTAAAATTGCTACACCAAGAAGAAATGCAGATGATAAACGGGTATTCATTGGGCAAATATATTATACTACAACTGACATGTGATTACATCTTCACGCAATTTGGGTGCATAGATCCTGAGAAATTAGTACCCAGAACAACTACCTCTGGCCGTAATAACGGCCTTGATACGCCTGGGCTTTCGAGTCAAACAGAGCTTGAATGGCTTGTACAGGTACAGATGCCCATGCAGCTTCAACACGATACCATAGTTCATCAAGAGTAGTGACTGGCGTATTGTGACGAGCCAGTTGCTCAGCCACCATTGACCAGACGTTTTCAATTCGTGAGAGATCTGGAGAATGTGCTGGCCAGGGCAGCAGTCGAACATTTTCTGTATCCAGAAAGGCCCGTACAGGACCTGCAACATGCGGTCGTGCATTATCCTGCTCAAATTTGGGGTTTCGCAGGGATCGAATGAAGGGTAGAGCAACGGGTCGTAACACATCTGAAATGTAACGTCCACTGTTCAAAGTGCCATCAATGCGAACAAGAGGCTACCGAGAAGTGTAACCAATGGCTCCCTCATACTGTCACGCCGGGTTATACGCCAATATGGCGATGACGAATACACGCTTCCAATGTGCGTTCACCGCGACGTCGCCAAACACGGATGCGACCATTATGATGCTGTAAACAGAACCTGCATTCATCCGGAAAAATGACGTTTTGCCATTCGTCACCCAGGTTCGTCTTTGAGTACACCATCGCAGGCGCTCCTGTCTGTGATGCAGCGTCAAGGGTAACCGCAGCCATGGTCTCCGAGCTGATAGTCCATGCTGCTACAAACGTCGTCGAACTGTTCGTGCAGATGATTGTTGTCTTGCAAACGTCCCCATCTGTTGACTCAGGGATCGAGACGCGGCTGCACGATCCGTTACAGCCATGCGGATGAGATGCCTGTCATCTCGATCCCTAGTGATACGAGGCCGTTCGGAGCCAGCACGGCGTTCCGTATTACCCTCCTGAACCCACCGACTCCATATTCTGCTAACAGTCATTGGATCTCGACCAACGCGAGCACCAATGTGGCGACAAGCTAAACCTCAATCTCGATAGGCTACAATCCTACCTTTATCAAAGTCGGAAACGTGATGGTACCCATTTCTCCTCCTTACACGAGGCATCACAACAACGTTTTACCAGGCAACGCCGGTCAACTGCTGTTTGTGTATGAGAAATCGGTTGGAAACTTTCCTCATGTCAGGACGTTGTAGTTGTCACCACCGGCGCCAACCTTTTCTGAATGGTCTGAAAAGCTGATCATTTGCATATCACAGCATCTTCTTCCTGTCGGTTAAATTTCGCGTCTGTAGCACGTCATCTTCGTGGTGTAGCAATTTTAATGGCCAGTAGTGTAGTTATCATATTAGTAAGAGACACTGTATATGTTTAAAAATTTCGAGACGCATTATAAGGAAGGCTTGATTCTGTAGACCTATTTTTCTACGATTTTATGACTATGTAATCAATTTTACGGCTCGTACAATAGCTTACAAACAATCGCTTCCTCTCGTAAATTTGCTAGTGGAACAGGAAAGGGAATGGTTAGTTGTTTCAGCAAATAATATCCTCCATGCATTTATAAGTGACTTGTCGATTATGTATATAGATTACTCAGTCTACTATTTATTTAATAAACTGGGAGCAAGTACGTAAAATTGGTTAAATAAATACTTTGAAGTGTCACCAGTAAGAAAAAGTGTGCTTTAGGTCGCAAAAACGAGAAAATAGCAGAAAAAAGGACGAATTAGCAGGGGTATAATCGCTAATGTGTGGCAAATTCGGTGTTTCTCGGACACTTGCAAAAGTACTAGCGTACTGTCAAGTCGTTTTGCAAGACTATCACTGCAAAAGGCTCCGTAATACTATACAGTGCCGTATCATACCGAAAACTACAAAAAATCGAGTGCATCTGTACTGTGACACGTATCGCAAAGAAGCAGAATGTAATATCACTTGCCCTTAAAAGTTACGTAGCTGGATTATTCCCGGTGTCAAATGGATACTGTTAAAATGTCTGCGCAACATATATAAGTAATCCACGACACGTACGAAAAGAATCCGTCTGTACTAGAGATGTAGTGACATTCGAAATGTACAGGGCGCTATACGGACAAACACACGACGTCCCGAGAACACGTGACGAGGCCGGCAATGTATGTTGACAACACAAAATTTGTTCTGCGCATGTGAATGCTCACTCCAGAGATATTTACTCTATGTACAAGGCCACTAGCAGTGCGGTATTACACAGGTGGGTAGCGGTTCTGTCTGTGCGTGCCGAGAGAATGCCCTCGTGTGAGCCCCCGCACCTCGCTGGAGTGTCGCGTTCCACTTCCCTCGATTCTCTGACGCACCCAACATCAGCTTGTCTGGCGCACCTCAAAGCCAGTTTCACGCGAGGGACTTTCTGGTCTAACAAGAGCACCTTATCGACTTGGCACTCTTTAGTTTCATTCATACGTACGGTACTTCAACGTTGGTACCCGAAAAAAAAAGTCGTCTCATTCGAAAATTAGATTTCCGAGCGCAGTTAAGTATAAAATATTGGATTTTTAAAGCATTGGCCACATACCGATTGTGTACGTGACAGAGACAACCACGAGCAATAGATGCTAACACTTTTTATTCTTTTATTAAATGGTTCGAATGGCTCTGAGCACTATGGGACTTAACATCTGAGGTCATCAGTCCCCTAGAACTTAGAACTACTTAAACCTAAGGACATCACACACATCCATGCCCGAGGCAGGATTCGAACCTGCGACCATGGCGGTCGCACGGTTTCGCACTGAAGCGCCTATAACCGCTCGGTCACCGCGGCCGGCCACGAAGAATCGTTGTAACGCTTTTGTCCAACTTTGCCATGAAAATCTTATGTTATCAGCTGCTTGTTGTTGTTTTTTTTTTTTTCAGTTTCGATTGGAGGCTCATCGTTCGTTCTTATTCTGTTTCAGGTCAGTATGCAGCTACTGGCTGCTGTGCAAAGAATTGTGGCTGTCGTGCCTGGGTAACCTCACGCTTAATTTGAAACTCGTGTTGAAGATTCATCATTCTGCTGCAGTCAGCTGGGTAAGTGGAGTTTACTGGTGCAAGATAACTTGTAACGTAGTTATTCATGACGGTGTCTTGATAATTTTTACTTTGTGGACCGTCTCATTACAACTGAATGAAACTATTTTTGTGCCATACGTGTTTCGCCTTTGCTCTTTGCAAGGCACCTTCAGTGGCGTAGAATATCTACATACTTTTGCTTATACTATTTAGTTTACATTAAGGACAATACAAACAGTTGGGGCACTTTTTGCTTTTCTATGATGCAGTAATAATTTAAAGCTCTACTTGCGAGATTTAATGGATGTTGGTTTACATGTTGTGTTTTGGTTCCTTTGCTGCCACTGTTCTGCTTATTATATGCACCATTTGAAATTTTGTTCCCAGACTTCACAGCATAGGAACTGAACACTCGTTTTAATGTCATGTTTTGGTTGGTGTTGCCAACTGTTGAATGTTATTGCCTACTATCGACTGTGTTTTTGGGTTGCGTTGTTGCATACTATTGACTGTGTTTTTTTTTTGGGGGGGGGGGGGGGAGACCAGACAGCGAGATCATCGGTCTCTTGGATTAGGGAAGGACAGGGAAGGAAGTCGGCCGTGCCCTTTCAAAGGAACCATCCCGACATTTGCCTGGAGCGATTTAGGGAAATCGTGGAATACCTAAATCAGGATGCGAGTCCAGTGTGCTGCCACTACTGCGAACTCGGCCCGACACACAGTTTTAATCTGCCAGGAAGTTTCATATCAGTGCACACTCCGCTGCAGAGTGAAAATCTCAGCCGGCCGGTGTGGCCGAGCGGTTCTAGGCGCTACAGTCTGGAACCGTGCGACCGCTACGGTCGCAGGTTCGAATCCTGCCTCGGGCATGGCTGTGTGTGATGTCCTTAGGTTAGTTAGGTTTAAGTAGTTCTAAGTCTAGGGGACTGATGACCTCAGATGTTAAGTCCCATAGTGCTCAGAGCCATTTTTTGAAAATCTCATTCTATCGTATTGACGTCTGCCATGTCACTCATGGTTCGCATTTCGAATGTTTGTTAAAAACTTTCAGCGTTTCTGTTCAAAATGCAATATGTATGACATCTGTACAATGTTTAGTTCTTGTGCAATAGATAATTGAAAGCGTTCCCGACTTTCTGTACCCACTGTATTATTTGGAGCTTTAATACCGGCAGTGTGAAACACGTAAAGAGCAGTGTGAAGCACCGTACTAGCTCGTATGTTAACAGAACATCTCCGGTTTTTTCTGCATTGCAATTTCATTGAAATTAATGCTGTTTTAATTTCATAGGTTTGCGCGGAGAAATATTATTGTGTGACGTATTTATCACTGATCATTTCGGCGTAATGTTATTTCTGTGAACGCAGCTGAGATAAAAGATTGTCTTTATGCGGCAATCACAAGAACTTAATGAAAACCACTATTAATCTTTGCAAATAAATTAAAATGTTAACTTTGTAACTTATTTCTTCAGCTCTGTGCCGCTTAGCATTGGCAACATTCTAATAAAACGCCGCGACCGGTGCAAATGGCCGACTGCAGTCAATCATTGGCTCGCGCTACATTGCGTATTCTGATAGTTAAAGCTATTCGTTTCCTAACATGTAGGGATGCTAAAGATACATAAATAAATATTTTAAGAGCAAATGAACACACTTATTTAACCAAAAATGCAATGTAAGTACACTTACAATGTGTCTCGCTCCTGTCCTCATCCAAGATGAAGACCAGAGCAAGTAATTACATAGTCATTCGACTGTTCCACAGATATTAAAATTTTTAACATAGAACAAAAAATAATATGCATAACACACTGAAGAGCCAAAGAAACTGGTACACCCGCCTAATATCGTGCAGGTACCACCTGAGCATATAGAAGTGCCGGAACACGACGTGGCATTGACTCGACTAATGTCTGAATTAGCGCTGGAGGGAATTGACACCATGAATCCTGTAGGGCTGTCCATAAATCCGCATGAGTACGAGGGGGTGGAGATCTGAACCGCACGTTGCAAGTATCCCAGATATGCTCAATATCTGGGGAGTTTTGTGGCCAGCGGAAGGGTTTATACTCAGAAGACTATTCCCGGAGCACCTCTGTAGGAATTGTGGACGTGTGGGATGTCGCATTGTCCTGCTGGAATTTCCCAAGTCCGTCGGAATGCACAATGGACATGAATGGATGCACGTGATCAGACAGAATGCTTACGTACGTGTCACCTGTCAGAGTCGTATCTAGACGTGTCACGGGTTCCATATCACTCCAACTGCACACGCTCCACATCATTACAGAGCCTCTACCAGCTTGAACAGTCCATGGATTCATGAGGTTGTCATCATACCCGCACACGTCCATCCGCTCGATACAATTTGAAACGAGACTCGTCCGACTCCGCAATTTGTTTCCAGTCATGTCGGTGTTGGCAGGCCCAGGCGAGGCGTAACGGTTTGTGTCGTGCAGTCATCAAAGGGGCTCGAGTGGGCCTTCCACTCCGAAAGCCCATATCGATGATGTTTCGTTGAATGGTCCGCACGCTGACACTTGTTGATGATCCAGCATTGAAATCTGTAGCAATTGGGGGAAGAGTTGCACTTCTGTTATTTTGAACGGTTCTCTTCGTCGTCGTTGGTCCCTTTCTTTCAGGATCATTATCATTGACATGGAAGAACAATGAATTTTGTCAAAAGTATTTCTGTAGATAGAATTCGAAACAAGGGCACTGTTTGTGTCCAGTCTGGTCTCCCAGTACATATGTCTATGCATGACCTTACAATATCCAGCTAACAGCAAACTAGCGATGTATTTGTGGATGTCATCATGACTTATTTGTATGTTGTGTCCCTTTTGAGCGGCATATTTTACCGCCTCTCTCGTCAGAATCTCAACCAAATAAGTATCAAAAAACTTTACGATAAAGGTCTACTGGAGTCGAGTTTGATGTGCGGAGATCTATCAGGTGTAGGATCACGAGATACCTCAAATTTTTGTGAAGAGCCTAGTCTTTCATCTATCCTGTGTCTTGTTTTCCTAACTCGGGACCGCGATCGTGATTTGGAGCAGCAGGGATTTTCCTCTTGAGTGGATAAAGATGTAACATTTTCAAGAAGGCCGCCGGTATTTCCTGATCTTATCTCTGCAGTTTGTCCCAGAACCTTCTTCCCTAAACCAGCAACAGTTGCGGGTTGTCCTTCTGCATCACTGCCTACATCATCATTATCAGTGTCCCCACCATCATTTGGCGGAACAAGCACAAAGACAAAGTTTCATCATCTTCAGTGGGGAACAGGACATTTGGAACCTCCTCCTAAGTCCCTCGCCTTTTCCAAATTACATCTGAAATAAATTGGACCACCTGCGAGAAAATGACCCCTTACTGCCCACCGCATTATATTTCATACGTAAACATATATATGCCAGCACCATAGCAAAGCAAGTAAAGTACTCTTTCCCAATTTGTGCTTATTTATTGCATTTAAGTATTCAAATTACTGTACTAATCCGAAATAATATGACCGAAATTATGAACCTGCACAAAAAAATGGTTCAAATGGCTCTGAGCACTATATGACTTGACTACTGAGGTCATCAGTCCCCTAGAACTTAGAACTACTTAAACCTCACTAACCTAAGGACATCACACACATCCACGCCCGAGGCAGGATACCAACCTGCGACCGTAGCAGTCGCGCGGTTCCAGACTGTACCGGCCACCCAGGCCGGCGAACCTGCACATCGTAAATTTATTATTACTTCTCGCCTGTCCATGACGAGAAGCAACAGAATCAATAGCACTACAACAAATGTTTCCCACCAGGAAATAAACAATCCTGATCTCCACTGTTAGTTTCAACAATGCACTTTCAAATTAACAATAAAACACTAAAGAAATATTTCATATGTTGACAAAGAGATTCTGAAAACAAATATGCCTGAGAAGAGCAAGCGTATGATAAATCATACGATGGGATAAAATGGGTTAAGATACGCGTCGTATGTGCAGTCTGCAAGACTTGTCTCCCACCTGGTCTATGCGGCAGTTTCTCGCTGTCTTCGTCAAACATCCGTTATACTGCAGAATGGCACCAGTCGTAGTCTGGAAATACACTGTGATGAAAAGCATCCGGACACCCCCAAAAACATACGTTTTTCATATTAGGTGCATTGTGCCGCCACCTACTGCCAGGTAAGAGTGGGAGACAAGAATGGGGCGCTTCACAGAACTCAAGGACTCGAACGTGCTAAGATGATTGGGTGTCACTTGTGTCATACGTCTGTACGCGAGACTTCCACACACATGAAGATCCCTAGGTCCACTGTTTCCGATGTGATAGTGGAGTGGAAACGTGAAGGGACACGTACAGCAGAAACCTGCGCAGGCCGACCTCGTCTGTTGACTGACAGAGACCGCCGACAGTTGAAGAGGATCGTAAAGTGTACTCGGCGGACATCTATTGAGATCATCACACAGGCATTCCAAACTGCATCAGGATCCACTGCAAGTACTGCGACGGTTAGGCGGGAGGTGAGAAAACTTGGATTTGATGGTCCAGCAGCTTCTTGTAAGCCACACATCACGCCGGTAAATGCCAGACAACGCCTCGCTTGGTGTAAGGAGCGTAAACAATGGACGATTGAACAGTGGAAAAGCGTTGTGTGGAGTGACGAATCACACACAGTACACGATGTGGCGATCCGATGGCAGGGTGTGGGTATGGCGAATGCCCGGTGAACGACATCTGCCAGCATGAATAGTGCCAACAGTAAAATTCGGAGGCGGTGATTTATGGTGTGATCGTATTTTTCATTGAGGTGGCTTGCTGTTTTGCGTGGCACTATTTTAGCACAGGCCTACATGTTTTAAGCACGTTTTTGCTTCCCACTGCTAAAGAGCAATTCGGGTATGGCGATTGCATCTTTCAGCACGATGGAGCACCTGTTCATAATTCACGGCATGTGGCAGAGTGGTTACACGACAATAACATCCCTGTAATGCATTGTTGTTGTTGTTGTGGTCTTCAGTCCGGTTTGATGCAGGTCTCCATGCTACTCTATCCTGTGCAAGCTTCTTCATCTCCCAGTACCTACTGCAACCTACATCCTTCTGAATCTGCTTAGTGTATTCATCTCTTGGTCTCCCCCTACGATTTTTACCCTCCACGCTGCCCTCCAATACTAAATTGGTGATCCCTTGATGCCTCAGAACATGTCCTACCAACCGATCCCTTCTTCTGGTCAAGTTGTGCCACAAACTTCTCTTCTCCCCAATCCTATTCAATACTTCCTCATTTGTTATGTGATCTACCCATCTAATCTTCAGCATTCTTCTGTAGCACCACATTTCGAAAGCTTCTATTCTCTTCTTGTCCAAACTATTTATCGTCCATGTTTCACTTCCATACATGGCTACACTCCATACAAATACTTTCAGAAACGACTTCCTGACATTTAAATCTATACTCGATGTTAACAAATTTCTCTTCTTCAGAAACGCTTTCCTTGCCATTGCCAGTCTACATTTTATATCCTCTCTACTTCGACCATCATCAGTTATTTTGCTCCCCAAATAGCAAAACTCCTTTACTACTTTAAGTGTCTCATTTCCTAATCTAATACCCTCAGCATCACCTGATTTAATTTGACTACATTCCATAATCCTCGTTTTGCTTCTGTTGATGTTTATCTTATATCCTCCTTTCAAGACACTGTCCATTCCGTTCAGCTGCTCTTCCAGGTCCTTTGCTGTCTCAGACAGAATTACAATGCCATCGGCGAACCTCAAAGTTTTTATTTCTTCTCCATGGATTTTAATACCTACTCCAAATTTTTCTTTTGTTTCCTTTACTGCTTGCTCAATATACAGATTGAATAACATCGGGGAGAGGCTACAACCCTGTCTTACTCCCTTCCCAACCACTGCTTCCCTTTCATGTCCCTCGACTCTTATAACTGCTAATCATACAGTAAAGCTGCATGCCCTCGGGAAAAATTACGGCCGTAGTTTCCCCTTGCTTTCAGCCGTTCGCAGTACCAGCACAGCAAGGCCGTTTTGGTTAATGTTACAAGCCCAGGTCAGTGAATCATCCAGACTGTTGCCCCTGCAACTACTGAAAAGGCTGCTGCACCTCTTCAGGAACCACACGTTTGTCTGGCCTCTCAACAGATACCCCTCTGTTGTGGTTGCACCTACGGTACGGCTATCTGTATCGCTGAGGCACGCAAGCCTCCCCACCAACGGCAAGGTCCATGGTTCATGGGGGGGGGGGGGGGGGGGCTGTAATGGATTGGTCTGCACAAAGTCTTGACTTCAATCTTATAGAACACCTTTGGGATGTTTCGGAACGCTGACTTTGTGAGAGGCTTCACCGATCGACATCGTTTCCCCTCCTCAGTGCAGCATTCCGTGAAGAATATGCTGTCATTCCCCAAGAACCTGACAACGTATGCCTACGAGAGGGGAAGCTGTCGTCAAGGCTAAGGGTGGGCCAACACCATATTGAATTCCACCATTACGGATGGACGGCGCCACGAATTTGTAGCCCATTTTCAGCCAAGTGTCCGGATACTTTTGATTACATAGTGTATTTTTGCGAAGTGACATAGGAAGGTTTCACAATGTTTCATTTGCTGTAAAAGGCTTAAGATTCGTGTGCCATTTCTGTGAAACAATAAAAGAGGAAGGAAATTGTGGTGACAGTAATAAACTAAAAACTTAACAACAATACAGTCATAGTATAAAAACAGAAAGCAGCTGGTTTTACTGCCTGTTTATGCATATTATGACTTTATGTGCTTAAAGACCTTGAAAATGGACAAATTAACACGAGAAATAGCAGTCGTCAACTTGAGTTTTCACCCTATAGCACTGACTGTTCTTAATGCCCAAATAGTGGTACGATCCCCGATTGCAGTATGATTTTTGAGTAAGAGTTTCAAATCACTGGAATCGACAGGAGAATGCTGGTGATTTTTGTGTAGTATTCAACCACTTCCGCTTTCCGAGAAAAGCAACGGACAGTGGAGAGACTAAGTTTTCTTTTTTTGTTTGCCTGTTTAGTTAAATATTTTGATTCTGTATGTCTTGAAACTGAGTAATTCGAAATTTTTCAGTCTTCGTTCAATTCCTAAGTTTATTACAGGAAATAATAGGATTTAAAAAACCGAAAATTTTGAGCGGGTTTACCAGTCCAGCTGAAACGGCGTTGAAAAAAAATCTCATATATCAGAAAATCGGAAAATTGGTTGTTTCAGCGATAACGGCCCGACTAATTGAGGTACGGAACCCTAAAAGTGATGAAGAGAACCTGCTATAACCGAGACCAAACAAATAAATGCCGGTTAGTCAGAACTAAAATACTGGTGAGAGTTTTAACTGGTCGGTTTTTTCTGTCGCCTGTCCAGACTGTGTGTGCAGCGGAAACGGCTTCGTATGGGCCTCTATGCGTCAGGCCCGTGTTTCGCTCCAGTTCGCACGGCTGGTTGTCTGCTGCGCAGAAACAACGGCTTGTCGGGCGCACCTTAAAGCGGCGCTCTCCCTCTCACGAGGGCTCCACGCCCACTGGCAGTAGCCGTGGCGGTTGTCGCCGAAACAACACATATTCAGTTTACTGTTGTTTGTTCAACACCAGTTTAACCGAACTGTTAAAACCGCTCAAAATAACCGATTTATGAAATAACCGATTTTCGGTTTTTTTTATTCCTATTATGTTCGGTAATAAACGTAGAACTCGAACAAATATTGAAAAATTTTGACTCCCCCAGTTTTAAGATAGGTAGAATCCAAATATAAAGTGAAACAGGCAAATAAAAGAAAACGGAACACAGTATGTTGTTCTCAATGGAGAGACGTCTATAGACGTTAGAGTGACCTCTGGCGTGCCACAGGGGAGTATTATGGGACCATTGCTTTTCACACTATATATAAATGACCTAGTAGATAGTGTCGGAAGTTCCATGCGGCTTTTCGCAGATGATGCTGTAGTATACAGACAAGTTGCAGCATTAGAAAATTGTAGCGAAATGCAGGAAGATCTGCAGCGGATAGGCACTTGGTGCAGGGAGTGGCAACTGACCCTTAACATAGACAAATGTAATGTATTGCGAATACATAGAAAGAAGGATCCTTTATTGTATGGTTATATGATAGCGGAACAAACACTGGTAGCAGTTACTTCTGCAAAATATCGGGGAGTATGCGTGCGGAACGATTTGAAGTGGAATGATCATATAAAATTAATTGTTGGTAAGGCGGGTACCAAGTTGAGATTCATTAGGAGAGTCCTTAGAAAATGTAGTCCATCAACAAAGGAGGTGGCTTACAAAACACTCGTTCGACCTATACTTGAGTATTGCTCATTAGTGTGGGATCCGTACGGGATCGGGTTGACGGAGGAGATAGAGAAGATCCAAAGAAGAGCGGCGCGTTTCGTCACAGGGTGATTTGGTAAACGTGATAGCGTTACGGAGATGTTTAGCAAACTCGAGTGGCAGACTCTGTAAGAGAGGCGCTCTGCATCGCGGTGTAGCTTGCTGTTCAGGTTTCGAGAGGGTGCGTTTCTGGATGAGGTATCGAATATATTGCTTCCCCCTACTTATACCTCCCGAGGAGATCACGAATGTAAAATTAGAGAGATTCGAGCGCGCACGGAGGCTTTCCGGCAGTCGTTCTTCCCGCGAACCACACGCGACTGGAACAGAAAAGAGAGGTAATGAGAGTGGCACGTAAAGTGCCCTCCGCCACACACCGTTGGGTGGCTTGCGGAGTATAAATGAAGATGTAGATGTAGAGTTTGTCCACTGTTTGCTGCTTTTCTCGAAAAAGATAAGTGGCTGACTGCTATAAAAAATAACATTTTTTTTTACTCTGCGTGCCGGATCCATCTTCAAACCCTGTCCTGAACATGGCATGTTGTGGATCCGCATCCCAACCTCGCTCTGGATGTAACGCGTTGTGGATCCACACTTGAACCCTGATTCGGGATTACTCTGGGTCATGGGAGCCGTCCACGAACAACACACACACACACACACACACACACACACACACACACACACACAAGCAAATGCACTGCAGCTGTCGAATGTCTGGTTGGAGATGATTGGATATATTCGAGTACAGTGCTATACTCTGCCGTCCGACCAGAAAAATAGTGCATGTGCGCTAGGTGTTGCCAACTGTGCTTGTAGACAATCTTAGAATACGGAGCGAGAAGTGATGTCATGATGAAGTGACATAAAATTGCGAAAAAACGATGGAAAATACGTGTAAATTGAATAAAAATATGCCGAAATGCGGGGAAATTGAGGGAGTACTTGTATGTCTTCTGCTTGGTGCTGTGCAATTCTTGTACATGGAAACGAGTATGAGACAGCAAGAGGAATACGAGGAAAAGATATGAAAGCAGCAGGAACCAGCGAAGCAGTATTTTTGTTTTTTTCGTCCGTATAAGAGGGTTGGAACAGTAATGGTTCAAATGGCTCTGAGCACTGTGGGACTTAACTTCTGAGGTCATCAGTCCCGTAGAACTTAGAACTACATAAACCTAACTAACCTAAGGACATCACACACATCCATGCCCGAGGCAGAATTCGAACCTGCGACCGTAGCGGTCGCGCGGTTCCAGACTGTAGCGCTTAGAACCGCTCGGCCACTCCGGCCGGCTCTGGGATAGTATGTTTAACGTGGTTGACCACCAAATGTAGAGTAATAAATTTATATATGTCTGATCACAAGCTCTGGTGTGACCTCAGAGTTACTGGCAAACATCTTATAGGTTTTTATACAGTGTCCTTACCTAAAGAGCGTTTTATTACCAGCTGGGGTGACTGCAGTATACAACTACAGAATGGTTCGATTGTTTGACCCTGTGCAGGACTGTTCACATGCAGCTAACAAACGGTCGCTGCATGGTTTTTTTAACAACATTCTGCTGTATGTCTGTTGAGGTAATAGTGATACATGCAAATTGACTGCTGTCTTTGATGCTTTCCTGGAAAAGAGAGCCATCTGCCTCTAAAGTGAAATGGATCCGCGTTAAAGGACTGTAGAAAGCAGATGGAGTGATCGGTTGAGAAGGAGAGAGGAGTATGTTGCTGCAAGCCATTTATCACGAATTTAACCATTTTTGCCGTTGTTCTCTCGGGGTGTATCAGTTGTTTGGTATAACATCCGATCGACTCGAATACAACTGCCTGTTCTGTGTGTGACTTACAACACTATCTACCTACAACCGTTAACAGTTAACCCTATCCGAACCACAGTCATCAGAGGACTTCCAACTCATGTACGATGAAATACGTCGATCGGTGGAAAACCTGTCCCGGTACCCCCCTCTAGACGAACGAAGATGTATGTGAAGCAGTCCATTTCACTGCCCATCACGGATGTAAATCGAGTCTTCAGTTTCATATAGGTACGAAGCAACTGTTGCTATACTTTTCATGTTCGTCCTGTCCTAAATGCATGCAATGGATCATCGGGAAGAGGGCAAGTCTTAGGATTTTTTAGTTGGTTGGCGTCTAAGATGCGCAAATATTCTCGTATAAAATCAAACGGCACATGGGTATGTCAGCAGTGTGGCCATATGCACACGGAAAGCTGTGAAAAAATTGAAAATTACATAAAATAGGTAAAATTCGAGGAAAACCTGATATAATCACGAAAAATTGAAGTGAGATACGTAAAAATTGAGGGAAATATCATGACGCATGTAAAATCGCGAAAAAGTGGTGAGATATGGAAACTGACTGAGAATACATAAAATTAGAGACAAATACGATGAAAAGGGTACTGAGCAAAATCAATGAAATTGCGTGTTCTGGAGGAGGAGACTTGACTGATGCTACAGATAGTGGAGAAAGGAGGCATTCTAGAGATGTAAAGTAAAGGCGAAACGGCAATATTATCCCGCACATGAGCACTACAGCGTAACATGGCCATGACTTTTACGTGCAAGAGGAAGGTTACCGGAGGCAATGGTAAACTGTGGTAAGACTATTACATCTCCTCTGGCTACTGATCATGGTGTTTATTTATATCCGCCGGCCGCGGTGGCCGAGCAGTTCTGGGCGCTTCAGTCTGGAACCGCGCGACTGCTACAGTCGCAGGTTCGAATCCTGCCTCGGGCATGGATGTGTGTAATGTCCTTAGGTTAGTTGGGTTTAAGTAGTTCTAAGTTCTAGGGGACTGATGATGACCTCAGATGTTAAGTCCCATAGTGCTCAGAGCCATTTGAATCATTTGTTTATATCATCGTAAGATGTCACTGTTTCTTGGTATGCATTTTCGGCTGTCAGCTATCATTTTGTAGGGCTGCTTTGAAAATATCATAATTTCCTAACCGTAATCATGCTTGAACTTCTTAAACAGCAGGCGTCATGCTCCTCTGGAAGCCTATCTAGTGTTTGTGTTTCAAAGAATCGAAGTTTTCTTTGGTGTGCAAACTTTACAGTTTGTCATCATGGTTTATCGTAGAGAAATTTGCAGGGAGAATGTATGTCATGCGCTGGGAATATATTTCTTACATTGGAATATTAACAGTGTTGCATTCCTCACAACTAATAGGTCGGAAGCCGCACTGCTCTAGCATTATAGCATGTTTTGAGTAGAAAACAGTGTATCCTTAGGAATGATTGTGTTTATGTTCCATAATCATTTCTCTCTTACCAATACGTTCTTGATACTGACCCCAGGCAGTAGAATTGATAGCGCAGTTGATTTACGTAAAATGCTTCGAACTATGTCAGTCTGGAGCTTCCTCATGCATAAAAACCACATGTTTCTTCTTCCTAACCATCTGTTATATCATCACAACATTTTAATATCTACTATACACCGATAAGAGGTGCTAACCTTCCTGATGTGCATGCATCTGGAGAAATCTTGCGCACTGGAATGGGGGTCGTAAGATTGGTGTGGAACATCAGTTACAGACTCGGGGCACCCAGTTCTTTCACGAGATGTGCAATGTAGCCTCCTACTTTCGGTCACCTGCATATTAAATCGGTAACAGTGTTGCAGCAAAGGTTGGTCAAATACAATGCAGGGAGAGCTTTCAGTCTCTAACTTTATCCTAAGATTGCGAGAATGCTCTGTGACTCCCATTCGTATCGGTAAAGATAAGCAATTTTAATCGTAAATTACATACTATGATCAAAGTGCTAGAAATATATAGATCGATATAGGATGCTGTGTGGTATACTTTGGTATATGTTGGTTGTTTTTGGGGAAGGAGACCAGACAGCGAGGTCATCGGTCTCATCGGATTAGGGAATGACGGGGAAGGAAGTCGGCCGTGCCCTTTGAAAGGAACCATCCCGGCATTTGCCTGGAGCGATTTAGGGAAATCACGGAAAACCTAAATCAGGATGGCCGGACGCGGGATTGAACCGTCGTCCTCCCGAATGCGAGTCCAGTGTCTAACCACTGCGCCACCTCGCTCGGTTGGTATATGTATGTTACAGGATTAACAATGAATCAACGTACTCCACAATCATCTATCTACAATTGCAATCTAGTATGTGGTGAAACTTCCTGGCAGATTAAAACTGTATGCCGGACCGAGACTCGAACTCTGGCCCTTTGCCTTTCGCGGGCAAGTGCTCTACCAACTGAGCTACCCAAGCACGACTCACGTCCCGTCCTCATAGCTTTACCTCTGCCAGTACCTCGTCTCCTACCTTCCAAACTTTAAAGCTCTCGTGCGACCGCTATCCGTTGTGACCGAGCGGTTCTAGGCGCTACAATCTGGAACCGCGCGACTGCTACGGTCACAGGTTCGAATCCTGCCCCGGGCATGGATGTGTGTGATGTCCTTAGGTTAGTTAGGTTTAAGTTGTTCCAAGTTCTAGGGGACTGATGACCTTAGAAGTTAAGTCCCGTAGTGCTAAGAGCCATTTGAACCATTTCTCCTGTGAACCTTGCAGAACTAGCACAGGATATTGCGGAGACATGGCTTAGCCAGAGCCTGGGGGAGGAGACGAGGTATGGCAGAAGTAGAGCTGTGAAGAAAAGGGCTGAGTCGTGCTTGGGTAGCTCAGATGGTAGATCACTTGTCCGCGAATGGCAAAGGTTCCGAGTTCGGGTCTCAGTCCGGCACACAGTTTTAATCTGCCAGGAAGTTTCATATCAGCGCACACTCCGCTGCAGAGTGAAAATCTCATTCTAGTATGTGGTGTTCGCAAAATAGTGGAGTGGTGGTTTAATTAGGAAGCATGCTGCTGTGTCATTGGCCAGCATTGAAATTACGGAAAAAACTGGTAAAATTGCTAAAATTTATCACCCTATGAACTTTGGTGCTTATTACGGTACATCGATGGTGTCTTTTCCATCCCATCCCTCCACTGGTACGCTGTTGATCACGACATAGTGAATAACTTATATAACTTTTTTGAGATGTTGGGAGAGTTTTAGTGGGAGGAACACCCTCTGGGGATGACCTGCACCGTAACAGTGATCACGTACATGTCTGAATTATGGGGGATCAATCGAAATGGTAAACCTAGACATCTCTACCATTCACTGTGAAAACTAACTTCCAGATAGCTGTTTGGAAACATACCACAACACCGCAAAATTCTTCCAGTGTCCATATATCACGATGTCTTCCGCATATATATATATATATATATATATATATATATATATATATATATATATATATATATATATATATATATATATATTCATTAAGAAACGCCGCCACTGTCTTTTATTTCAATCATCCTGTGTATTGTGGAAGCAGCGTCAGCATACATACTGTGTGTTGTCCAGTTTTCTGTCAGAGCCAGGGGATTAAAACGTGTTAATGTGATTTAGCACCTGACACAGGTCTCTGAGTCATGGTGGAAAAACAAAATGATGACGGTGTATGTAGCTGTAGTCATACACTGGTTGGAAGTGTTACAGCAGAAAAAAAAGTATCAAACAACAACACAGGGACCCTCTCTTGTGAATGATACGGTCCTCCTGCAGTACAGGTGATGACTTTGATCGCTGCCCACCTGCTACAGTGAACCAGTACCTGTGTATTTAATAGGATCGCCATGTATGCCGTCCAATACTAAATTGGCGATCCCTTGATGCCTCAGAACATGTCCTACCAACCGATCCCTTCTTCTAGTCAAGATGTGCCACAAACTCCTCTTCTCCCCAATTCTATTCAATACCTCCTCATTAGTTACGTGATCTACCCATGTAATCTTCAGCATTGTTCTGTAGCACCACATTTCGAAACCTTCTATTCTCTTCTTGTCCATACTATTTAGCGTCCATGTTTCACTTCCATACATGGCTACACTCCATACAAATACTTTCAGAAGCGACTTCCTCACACTTAAATCTATATTCGATGTTAACAAAATCCTTTTCTTCAGAAACGCTTTCCTTGCCATTGCCAGTCTACATTTTATATCTTCTCTACTTCGACCATCATCAATTATTTTACTCCCTAAATAGCAAAACTCCTTTACTACTTTAAGTGTCTCATTTCCTAATCTAATTCCCTCAGCATCACCCGACTTAATTTGACTACATTCCATTACCCTCGTTTTGCTTTTGTTCATGTTCATCTTATATCCTCCTTTCAAGACACTGTCCATTCCGTTCAACTGCTCTTCCAAGTCCTTTGCTGTCTCTGACAGAATTACAATGTCATCGGCGAACCTCAAAGTTTTTACTTCTTCTCCATGAATTTTAATACCTACTCCGAATTTTTCTTTTGTTTCCTTTACTGCTTGCTCAATACACAGATTGAATAACATCGGGGAGAGGCTACAACCCTGTCTCACTCCTTTCCCAACCACTGCTTCCCTTTCATGCCCCTCGACTCTTATAACTGCCATCTGGCTTCTGTACAAATTGTAAACAGCCTTTCGCTCCCTGTATTTTACCCCTGCCACCTTCAGAATTTGAAAGAGAGTATTCCAGTTAACATTTTCAAAAGCTTTCTCTAAGTCTACAAATGCTAGAAATGTAGGTTTGCCTTTTCTTAATCTTTCTTCTAAGATAAGTCGTAAGATCAGTATTGCCTCACGTGTTCCAACATTTCTACGAAATCCAAACTGATCTTCCCCGAGGTCGGCTTCCACCAGTTTTTCCATTCGTCTGTAAAGAATTCGCGTTAGTATTTTGCAGCTGTGACTTATTAAACTGATAGTTCGGTAATTTTCACATCCATCAACATCTGCTTTCTTTGAGATTGGAATTATTATATTCTTCTTGAAGTCTGAGGGTATTTCGCCTGTCTCATACATCGTGCTCACCAGATGGTAGAGTTTTGTCATGACTGGCTCTCCCGAGGCCATCAGTAGTTCTAATGGAATGTTGTCTACTCCCGGGGCCTTGTTTCGACTCAGGTCTTTCAGTGCTCTGTCAAACTCTTCACGCAGTATCTTATCTCCCATTTCGTCTTCATCTACATCTTATTCTATTTCCATAATATTGTCCTCAAGTACATCGCCCTTGTATAAACCCTCTATATACTCCTTCCACCTTTCTGCCTTTCCTTCTTTGCTTAGAACTGGGTTGCCATCAGAGCTCTTGATATTCATACAAGTGGTTCTCTTCTCTCCAAAGGTCTCTTTAATTTTCCTGTAGGCAGTATCTATCTTACCCCTAGTGAGACAAGCCTCTACATCCTTACATTTGTCCTCTAGCCATCCCTGCTTAGCCATTTTGCACTTCCTGTCGATCTCATTTTTGAGACGTTTGTATTCCTTTTTGCCTGCCTCATTTACTGCATTTTTATATTTTCTCCTTTCATCAATTAAATTCAATACTTCTTCTGTTACCCAAGGATTTCTATTAGCCCTCGTCTTTTTACCTACTTGATCGTCTGCTGCCTTCACTACTTCATCCCTCAGAGCTACCCATTCTTCTTCTACTGTATTTCTTTCCTCCATTCCTGTCAATTGTTCCCTTATGCTCTCTCTGAAACTCTCTACAACCTCTGGTTCTTTCAGTTTATCCAGGTCCCATCTCCTTAAATTCCCATCTTTTTGCAGTTTCTTCAGTTTCAATCTGCAGTTCATAACCAATAGATTGTGGTCAGAATCCACATCTGCCCTTGGAAATGTCTTACAATTTAAAACCTGGTTCCTAAATCTCTGTCTTACCATTATATAATCTATCTGATACCTTTTAGTATCTCCAGGATTCTTCCATGTATACAACCTTCTTTTATGGTTCTTGAACCAAGTGTTAGCTATGATTAAGTTATGCTCTGTGCAAAATTCTACAAGGCGGCTTCCTCTTTCATTCCTTCCCCCCAATCCATATTCACCTACTATGTTTCCTTCTCTCCCTTTTCCTACTGACGAATTCCAGTCACCCATGACTTAAATTTTCGTCTCCCTTCACTACCTGAATAATTTCTTTTATCTCGTCATACATTTCATCTATTTCTTCATCATCTGCAGAGCTAGTTGGCATATAAACTTGTACTACTGTAGTAGGCATGGGCTTTGTGTCTATCTTGGCCACAATAATGAGTTTACTATGCTGTTTGTAGTAGCTAACCCGCACTCCTATTTTTTTATTCATTATTAAACCTACTCCTGCATTACCCCTATTTGATTTTGTATTTATAACCCTGTAATCACCTGACCAAAGTCTTGTTCCTCCTGCCACCGAACTTCACTAATTCCCACTATATCTAACTTTAACCTATCCATTTCCCTTTTTAAATTTTCTAACCTACCTGCCCGATTAAGGGATCTGACATTCCACGCTCCGATCCGTAGGACGCCAGTTTTCTTTCTCCTGATAACGACGTCCTCCTGAGTAGTTCCCGCCCGGAGATCCGAATGGGGGACTATTTTACCTCCGGAATATTTTACCCAAGAGGACGCCATCATCATTTAATCATACAGTAAAGCTGCATGACCTCGGGGAAAATTACGGTTGTAGTTTCCCCTTGCTTTCAGCCGTTCGCAGTACCAGCACAGCAAGGCCGTTTTGGTTAATGTTACAAGGCCAGATCAGTCAATCATCCAGACTGTTGCCCCTGCAACTACTGAAAAGGCGGCTGCCCCTCTTCAGGAACCACATGTTTGGCCTCTCAACAGATACCCCTCCGTTGTGGTTGCACCTACGGTACGGCCATCGGTATCGCCGAGGCACACAAGCCTCCCCACCAACGGCAAGGTCCATGGTTCATGGGGGGGGGGGGGGGTTTGCCGACTAGGGAAAACAAAGTCAGCCTTTGCGGAACATGTTCTTCAGTCGGATGATCAAGTAGTGAAATGTTCGGAAACTGAAGTTTTATGTACTATGACGATCTATTATCCACGGCTATATAGAGAAGCTATCGAAAACATAAACATGGGGATAATTTTAACAGAAACGAAGCTATGAAACTCCACCATATATGGACAGTGGCGCTACAGAATCGATGAGAAGTTTTTATCTTTGATGTACTATAATCGATAGTTATATTTTATCATTGACAAGGTTTATCTTTGCTATCACGTGAAATCCAGACCACGCCCACTTCCCGCGGTATTTAGGCCGTTCTTCGATATCCGACTCGTCAGTCGGCAAGACTGAGCACAACCAGGAGCACCTCCGAAGACGTCCAACGTCGTAGCTTTGCACGAAACGTTGCGGATTGAAGAATTCCATGGACCACGGCCATATACAACCTTTTTGAATCATAAACTGGGACTTTTCGGGACACTTTTTTTAATGTTAATAAAGTGTAATATTTTTGCAAATTACTGATATGTTCAATTTATTGAGTAAAATAAATAAATCAACACTTTATACTGTGATTAATTAATAAAACCCAAGGGAGTGCATTCAAATGGTAATAACATTTTACAATATTCGTCGCAGATAGTCAGTCGAAAGAAATAAGTTATTGCAATTTTTGTTGATTTCTGATTCAGTGAACTGCTTGAGTAAAGAAAACTGGTCAAACAATAAACCACCATTTACTGACAATCCTCTACCTTGTCACATTGCTGCACTCAGGTTCTGCGTCCAGCAACATCCATTTAAAAATGGAAAACTCATTGAGATTTGTTGACCATTTTTCTAAATAAGCTGTACACGTGTCATAAAACTGTTCTACATCAACGTGAAATTTTTGAATTTCACTAGTTAATGCGACCTCGCTGTTCTACAAGAGAGATGTCATTTTGAGTGGAATAAAAATTTCTTCTTTACAGCGTTCTGTGATTTTGCTAGTATTTTCCAAAATCGCAGCTACTTCTATAATACTGCTGTCTGCTTTCTCAAGTTTAAGTATTTGTCTCTGAAACACACTCAACTGACTATGCAGGAACAACAGATTTGCTTCCGTTAACGGATTCTGAAAGAAGGTTGTTAGAAATTTAGGTGCTTCTTCTAAGAGGAAGAATGTTTTAACAGTATCATACAACTTCATTACTCTCTCTACAGCAATAAACAAAGATAACCACTTTGTTTTTGTATATGAAAACAATGATGATACTCTATGTCCACAAATGGAGAAGCAATTGTAAAGTTTATAAATAAAGTTTTCTACGTCAACATCCATTACGTCAGCGGCTGTATTGGCAGCACTGTGTAGTATGCGAGCAGGGCAGCCAACTCCTGAAAGATTTTTGTTTACTTCAAGTATCAGTCTAGCAAATACATTGTTTGTATCTGCTTGACGCACTACTCCAAAATTAGTGTTAGCATTCTCACCGCAAAATGCAAAACACTTACTCTTATAAATTTTATTTTCTTCTAAAGCAGTAATGCAGTACGTACTTATTGTAGAGCCGGTTCCATTTGGCAGCGAAACTACTTTAAGAAATTTCACTTGAATTTCTTTCTGAGGTGTGAAATAATGAACAATTAATGGAAATATTTTTTCCAGCCTTGTGATTACTCGCATCTGTAGCTATTGAATAATAGCGGACCAATGAAAGGTCGTCACATATTTGTTTGACAGTGCCAGGTGCCAAATCTGCTTTCAAAAGTGCTGTTGTTTTGGTTCTGCCCAACGTCACACTCTTCGCTGTGACAGAATCGTTAAAAAGATTTGAGCTGAGCCTAGAAGTATAGTACACAGACTTCGGAGACATGATGTTTAACGGTATGAGATAACATATTGTTAATTCCGCTGCTGCTACTGATTGGCTCTGTTTCGACGACTTTGAAATAAAGAAGCTGTCAATTTTTTTTTAGTACTAGCAGAGCACGTGTCTGATTTACGCTTTTGGCTGCCTAAAAGATCTGTAATATCTGCCCTTCCTCCATGACTTACACCATCCACTTCATAGGCATGTCTTCCTCGTTTGATGATGATGATTGGTTTCTGGGGCGCTCAACTGCGCGGTCATTAGCGCCCGTGCAAAGTCCCAATTTTTTCCACAGTCCAGTTTTCTTCACAGTCCAATCGATCCAGTGTCACGAATGACGACGACGATGATGATGATTATGATGATGATAATGAAAAA
Organism: Schistocerca nitens; assembly: GCF_023898315.1. NCBI lineage: Eukaryota > Metazoa > Arthropoda > Insecta > Orthoptera > Acrididae > Schistocerca > Schistocerca nitens. The sequence goes on from NC_064623.1 coordinate 170,221,695, forward strand.
GACCCAGTCCCTGGGCAGAGAAAATCTCCCACCTGGCCTGCATTCGAACCTCGGACCCCGTGATGCAGAGGCAGCAACCCTTGCCACTAGACCACGAGCTTTCCTCTTTTGATGTAAGACCATTCTTTGCCATTTGGAGCTCGCTTCACACGCACGCAAATATGAACTACGCACCAATTTGTACAGAAACCAGATGGCAGTTATAAGAGTCGAGGGACATGAAAGGGAAGCATTGGTTGGGAAGGGAGTGAGACAGGGTTGTAGCCTCTCCCCGATGCTGTTCAATTTGTATATTGAGCAAGCAGTAAAGGAAACAAAAGGAAAGTTCGGAGTAGGCATTAAAATCCATGGAGAAGAAATAAAAACTTTGAGGTTAGCCGATGACATTGTAATTGTCAGAGACAGCAAAGGACTTGGAAGAGCAGTTGAACGGAATGGACAGTGTCTTGAAAGGAGGATATAAGATGAATGTCAACAAAAACAAAACAAGGATAATGGAATGTAGTCGAATTAAGTCGGGTGATGCTGAGGGAATTAGATTAGGAAATGAGAAACTTAAAGTAGTAAGGTAGTTTTGCTATTTGGGGAGCAAAATAACTGATGATGGTCGAAGTAGAGAGGATATAAAATGTAGACTGGCAATGGCAAGGAAAGCGTTTCTGAAGAAGAGAAATTTGTTAACATCGAGTATAGATTTAAATGTCAGGAAGTCGTTTCTGAAAGTATTTGTATGGAGTGTAGCCATGTATGGAAGTGAAACATGGACGATAACTAGTTTGGACAAGAAGAGAATAGAAGCTATCGAAATGTGGTGATACAGAACAATGCTGAAGATTAGGTGGGTAGATCACATAACTAATGAGGAGGTATTGAATAGAATTGGGGAGAAGTGGAGTTTGTGGCACAACTTGACAAGAAGAAGGGATCAGTTGGTAGGACATGTTCTGAGGCATCAAGGGATCACCAATTTAGCATTGGAGGGCAGCGTGGAGGGTAAAAATCGTAGAGGGAGACCAAGAGATGAATACACTAAGCATATTCAGAAGGATGTATGTTGCAGTAGGTACTGGGAGAGGAAGCAGCTTGCACAGGATAGAGTAGCATGGAGAGTTGCATCAAACCAGGCTCAGGACTGAAAACAACAACAACAACACAAAAACCTCGGACAGAGAACCACGTACCTGAAACGCCTTAACTGAACTGAATCCCAAGACAAGAGTTAACAATAGAAAGAAGCATTGTACACAATAAGGGTCCTTGATAGACGCTGGCAGGTGCAACAGTGAAATAAATTATTATTTTGTTTGACACTGACAGTTAAAATACAAATCCACACCAGCATTTGGAAAGAAGCAGATGGTTTGAGAATATTTCTTTGGCATTACAAAACCGGGGCTAAACTGGCGTCCCGAAAGCAATTTTCGGAACGCTCATTTTTTTAAATCCGAAACCGGGGCTGTCCCAGAAAACCGAGACCTCTGGCAAACCTGTTTAGGTCTGAGAACTAAGCTACATCCTAACGTTCAACTCGTGGAAACAGTCTCTGCAAGAATTTTAAATGGTTTTGCTGTGTAGCTTTGTGAAGTTTCGTTGAAAAATCTGCCTCACCAAAGAGCGAAGCATCGAACAATCCTTAATGGTTTATTACTGGCGGAAACTGTTGCCAGTTTTGAATTACGTACATATATGAAGCTCAGCATAAATAAGAACGGAAGACTTTTCAGTTAATATTTTCCTGAATTTCTGCACATATTTTTGCGCGGTAGATATATAATGACCTTTACTATTCAATTGGTAATATTTAGACAGAAATCAATATCCTCAAGCATATCATTCGCATCTGCTTGGCAACGATATCACTCCTTGGATTCAGCCTGACCGCAACGGTCGCAGGTTCGAATCCTGCCTCGGGCATGGACGTGTGTGATGTCCTTAGGTTAGTTAGGTTTAAGTAGTTCTAAGTTCTAGGGGACTGGTGACCTTGGAAGTTAAGTCCCATAGTGCTCAGAGCCATTTGAACAGCCTGTAGATTCACTGACTTAATCTCAAAACATATGTTCGCAAATATATTCGTATTTTTAAACCAACTTCACATGTAGAACGAATTATTACTTCCTTTCAAGCATCTTCCGGTGTAACCAAACGTTGAGTGAAGAAACTATGACGGAATATACTACAGTTAAGGTAAAAATAAATGAAACGCCATTCCAGACGTCGTCTGCTAATGGATGCTACCACCAGTCATCTTATCGAGGCGTTGGTTTCAGTGTAACGAAATCGTGCGCGCTTCATATCGTCTGTGGTCTTGAGTTCCGTGGATGGACCGGATTGTTGAAGTACCGTATCACGATGAACCTGAAACGCACGAGGAAGCAGCTCCAGTGTGTTCTTCCTACGTTTGTTCGGGGAACGCCCGTGACGTCACTGTGCGGTTCCGAGCAGCCAGCGGTAGCCTCGTGACGTCAGCGCGATTATCGTGTGTCACCATCACATACGCCGACCGGTCTCGGGTTACTGGCTCCGTGGACCTCTCTATGGTGGCGTTTCCGACAGTTCTGTAGGTGGCGCAGGTACCTAGCAATTTTGCACCGTGGCATTTCCGGCGGAGCATCCCCCATTGTTGCGGCTTCCTTTGACGCGGAACGGAAGTGTACTATTAACGCTGTTCGTTTCACTAGCAACAATATAAGCTGTGCTCTTCTTAGTTTCCTGCCTCATCTACATGTATCCTCTGCAAATAACACTTAAACGCGTGGCAGAGGGTTCATCAAACCACCATCAGAATAATTCTTTATTATTTCAATCTCGAACAGCGCGCGGAAAAAACGAACACACATCTTTCCGTGCGAGCTCCGATTTCCATTATTTTATGATGATGATCGTTTCTCCCTATGTAGGTCAGTGTCAATAAAATATTTTCACATTCGAAGGAGAAAGTTGGTGATTGAAATTTCGTGAGAAGATCCCGCTACAACGAAAAACGTTTTTGTTTTAACTGTGCCCATCCGAAATCCTGTATCATGTCCGTGACAGTCTTTCCCCTATTTCACGATAATAAAAATCCTGCTGCTGCTCTTGTTTGAACTTTTTCGATGTACTCCTCTCCGGTAAGGATCCCACACCGCGCAGCAGTATTCTAAAACAGGACGGACAAGCGTAGCGTAGGCACTCTCTTTCGTAGATCTGTTGCATCTTCTAAGTGCTCTGCAATAAAACCCAGTCTTTGGTTCGCCTTGCCCTCATTTTCTGTGCGTTCTTTCCAATTTAAGTTGTTTGTAATTGTAATTCCTAGCCATTTAGTCGAGTTTACGGCCTTCAGATTTGACTGATTTATGGTGTGACCGAAGTTTAACGGATTCCTTTTGTAACTCATGTGGATGACCTCACACTTTTCATTATTTAGGGTCAATTGCCAATTTTCGCACCATTCAGATATCTTTTCTAAATCGTTTTGCAGTTTGTTTTGATCTTCTGATGACTTTCCTAGACGATAAACGATAGCATATTCTGCAAGCAACAAGACGGCTGCTCGACTATCACCTAAATCCTATATATAGATAAGGAAGAGCAGAGGGCCTATAACACTACTTTGGGAGGCGCTAGAAATCACTTTCGTTTTACTCGATGACTTTCCGTCAGTTACTACGAACTGTGAGCTCCTTGACAGGAAATCACGAATTCAGTCGCATAACTGAGACGATATTCCATAGCACGTCGTTTGACTACAAGCCGCTTGTGAGGTGCAGTGCCAAAAGCCTTCTGGAGATCTATAAATACAGAATCAAATTGAAATCCCTTGTGAATAGCCCTTACCCTCGAAAATCGCAACGTATTCGGAAAAAAAACAACCATACACTTGCGACAAACAAGAATACAATGACTTTGCTGCTCTTTTCTTGATTTCTAAAAGAAATTTCCCCCATTTCACTGTTAATCTTCCATTTATTTTACACAGTGATGATTTAGGCTTTATAGTCATTCTGAAGTGCAAGTTCAGCTGAAAATTAATACAGCGTGTATGTCACACAGGCAGGCCATAGAAGATGTTTTCGGAAACATTACTTACATGTTGAAATACGGTGTGTCCAAAAAGTCTCTTCGCAGTGCCGTATGATCGTTAGCCGCGCGTGCCGTATGATTGTCGCCTGCCTGGGTCACTTCCCTTCAAGTGGACTCTCCCAACATTCCACTGTTTCGTTTATCTCAGCCAGCGTCTGTAGTATCGTTGGTGTGTGTCGATACGTGTTGACGTAACGTTTAAATTTAGTTCCTTTGTTCGTTTGTTTCGTTTCTGTCACTGTTAAAATGCTAACCATTGAAGAACGTGTGTTTTTAGTCGAAAAAGTGTTCAAAGCTGGCGGTTAATACACAGTTTCAGTTCGTCAAACATTTAATTCAGTTTTCCCGGAGACAACACTCCCACATCGCTATACTGTACTAGATTTGATTAATAAATTTCGAAGTACGTGTTCAGTGACAGATGCACCAAGAAGTGGTCGTCCTAGCGTTTTGTCTGAGAATAAACTACTCGATATTTCCGATAAAATGTCCATGAGTCCGAAGAAAACTCGCCTAGGAAATCGATGTTAGTTTCGGAGCGGCCCACACAGCTGTAAGGAAAAAATTAGAACTTTTCCCATACAAAGTGACAGTTGAGCAAGAACTGAAAAGTACTGAGACTGCATTATTGTCAATGGTTCAAAAATTTCGTTCAACAACATGGAAGGGATATTCTTAATAAAACATTTTTCACTGATGAGGCGTGGTTTCATTTGTCAGGGTACATGAAATCGCAAAATTCTCGTATGTGGAGTAGTGCAAATCCATTGTGTATTCATGAGGAACCACTTCATTCTGTGAAAATAGGAGTTTGGATTGCAATTTCTATAGGTCGGATTGTGGGTCCCATATTTTTGAACGAAACAATAAACGCACAACGATACTGCAGTGATACCTGTACTCATTCATAGTAGAACTTGTGTTAAGTGACATACTGAACGGTTATTTTCAACAAGATGGTGCCACCGCGCATACAGTTCGCGTTTCAGCGTTTCAATGTCACTGCTTGCTGATGTTTTTGGTGATCGCATAACTTCACAGGGACTTTGGCCTCCACGATCGCCTGACCTAAAACCACCCGACTTTTCCTTCTGGGGAGCAGTGAAAGCAACTGTCTATAAAAACCGTCCAAAATCCATCGATGAATTGAAAACTGCAATATTCACTTTCACTGCTTCTGATACAGAAGAAATGTCTTAGCTTGTGTTTGAAAACATGATTAGACGAATTGAATTGTGTATTCAACAACATTTAATGTTAAAATTTGTAAGTAAAAATGAATATTCAATAAATTAACAACTTGTATTTCACTGAGTTTCATTTCGGTATATTGACTCTGTATATTGCGCAAGCAGTAAAGAAAACAAAAGAAAAATTCGGAGTAGGAATTAAAATCCATGGAGAAGAAATAAAAACTTTGAGGTTCGCCGATGGCATTGTAATTCTGTCAGAGACAGCAAAGGACCTGGAAGGGCAGCTGAACGGAATGGTCAAGGAGGATATAAGATGAACATCAACAGAAGCAAAACGAGGATTATGGAATGTAGTCGAATTCAGTCGGGTGATGCTGAGGGAATTAGATTAGGGAATGAGACACTTAAAGTAGTAAATGAGTTTATCTATTTGGGGAGCAAAATAACTGATGATGGTCGAAGTAGAGAGGATATAAAATTTAGACTGGCAATGGCAAGGAAAGCGTTTCTGAAGAAGAAAAATTTGTTAACATCGAGTATAGACTAGTATAGACTTAAATGTCAGGAAGTCTTTTCTGAAAGTATTTGTTTGGCGTGTAGCTATGTATGGAAGTGAAACGCGGACGATAAATAGTTTAGACAAGAAGAGAATAGAAGCTTTTGAAATGTGGTGCTACAGAAGAATGCTGAAGATTAGATGGGTAGATCACATAAGTAATGAGAAGGTATTGAATAGAACTGGAGAGAAGAGAAATTTGTGGCACAACTTGAATAGAAGAAGGGATCGGTTGGTAGGGCATATTCTGAGGTATCAAGGGATCACCAGTTTAGTATTGGAGGGCAGCGTGGAGGGTAAAAATTGTAGAGGGAGACCAAGAGATGAATACACTAAACAGATTCAGAAGGATGTAGGTTGCAGTAAGTACTGGGTGATGAAGAAGCTTGCACAGGATAGAGTAGCATGGAGAGCTGCATCAAACCAGTCTCTGGACTGAAGACCACTACAACAACATATTCACTGCGGCGTACGGCACGTGCGGCTAACAATCATACGGCACTTCGGTGAGACTTTTTGAACACCCCGTATATCTCATATGTCTGTGACATGTCGTTGTCGAAAAAATATTTCTGTTTCATAATAGACCAGTTCTATTACAGTACACCTCGAAGATTAGTATTACGGCTAATGTTCACAGTGGAAAATCTTTATCACACAGTCTGGCGTATTTAACAGTCAGTACATTCCAGCGACCTGCATTCGTCACTTTTGTTCATAAAACGACGTTAACATACGTCAGAACAATGACAGAGATGGCAATAGAGCAACACCACCTTGCATTACCAGACATATTACCAGGAAAGGGAATATTTATTTAGCTAAATGTTTAACATGTACTTGTAATAAAAGTTCGTAACAGCCTCTTACTGAGAGAAATTGTAATACTCCTTGCTTCGAGTATAAATAGAACTATTTTAGAGGCACAATAAAATTTTTGTCATCAAACCGCAATATTATAAAATTGTAATTTCCAGTTTTATGGACACTTAACAAGAGATGTGGGACACTTCCCATCTGTGCAGCAGATAACTTAAGTTCTGGAAACAGATGAAAATCGGATGGGGCCAAGTCGGGACTCTGTGGACGATGGTCGATAACGGTGAACCCAAGGCGTCGCATTGTTGCAGATGCCGTTCCTCTTGTGTGTGTTGTGGCGCTGAGCTGAAGCAAACGGTGCTCCATGCGTGGGCGAAGTTTTCGGAACAGAAACTCGATTACAGCACGCTATTTCTCAACACCGGCGTAGTTAACGGTACACACCGCCGTGGTATATGCTACAATTCGAAGCACTGTAGCGACACAGTAGAAATGAGGAATAAAGATATGTTTTTGTTGTTGTTGTGGTCTTCAGTCCTGAGATGGTTTGATGCAGCTCTCCATGCTACTCTAACCTGTGCAAGTTTCTTCATCTCCCAGTACCTACTGCAGCCTACATCCTTCTGAATCTGCTTAGTGTGTTCATCTCTTGGTCTCCCTCTACGATTTTTACCCTCCACGCTGCCCTCCAAACCTAAATTGGTGATCCCTTGATGCCTCAGAACATGTCCTACCAACCGATCCCTTCTTCTAGGCAAGCTGTGCCACAAACTCCCCTTCTCCCCAATTCTATTCAATACCTGCTCATTAGTTATGTGATCTACCCCTCTAATCTTCAGCATTCTTCTATAGCACCACATTTCGAAAGCTTCTATTCTCTTCTTGTCCAAACTATTTATCGTCCATGTTTCACTTCCATACATGGCTACACTCCATACAAATACTTTCAGAAACGACTTCCTGACAGTTATATTAATACTCGATGTTAACATATTTTTCTTCTTCAGAAACGCTTTCCTTGCCATTGCCAGTCTAAATTTTATATCCTCTCTACTTCGACCATCATCATCAGTTATTTTGCTCCCCAAATAGGAAAACTCCTTTACTGCTTTAAGTGTCTCATTTCCTAATCTAATTTCCTCAGCATCACCCGACTTAATTCGACTACATTCCATTATCCTCGTTTTGCTTTTGTTGCTGCTCATCTTATATCCTCCTTTCAAGACGCTGTCCATTCCGTTCAACTGCTGTTCCAAGTCCTTTGGTGTCTCTGACAGAATTACAATGTCATCGGCGAACGTCAAAGTTTTTATTTCTTCTCCATGGATTTTAATACCTACTCCGAACTTTTCTTTTGTTTCCTTTACTGCTTGCTCAATATACAGATTGAATAGCATCGGGGAGAGGCTACAACCCTGTCTCACTCCCTTCCCAACCACTGCTTCCCTTTCATGTCCCTCGTCTCTTAGAACTGCCATCTGGTTTCTGTACAAATTGTAAATAGCCTTTCGCTCCCTGTATTTTTCCCCTGCCACCTACAGAATTTGAAAGAGAGTATTCCAGTCAACATTGTCAAAAGCTTTCTCTAAGTCTAGAAATGCTAGTAACGTAGGTTTGTCTTTGCTTAATCTTTCTTCTAAGATAAGTCGTAGGGTGAAGATATAGAATGTTAATAATGTTTGTTTTATCAGATAAGCGTGCGGGGGCGTTACCTATCAGTGCACCCACGCATTATCACCTATTCACCCGTGTCAGTTTTCGATACCAATTATTTTTAATGCGGCGTGCGGATTTTACACTTGGCTCCCCAAGGGACCTGCTGCGCGGGGTAGCCGCGCGGTCGTTGGCGCCTTGCCACGGTTCGCACGCCTTCTGTCCTCCCTCGGGCATGAGTTTGTATGTTGTCCTTGGCGTAAATTAGTTCAAGTTAGATTAAGTAGTGAGTAAGCCTAGGCACCGACGACCTCTGCAGTTTGTTCCCAAAGCAACTTACCACCAAGAGACCTCTTATGTTGATTGTGCCCGAAATCAGCTCTGATTACACTGTCGCGTTACAGTGTTGTGACCACCTCATATATGTGACGTCAATACAGACTGCCGTTTATATGTCAGGCAGTTTCCTTAATAACTTTCGAACTCAATTGTGTGTTCACAGATCAAAGGTACACGACAATGCTCCGGATATACAGAGAGGTATTTGTTAGATAACAAACAGTCATAGAAATCAATGTGAAACGTCGGAAGACTAGTTTTATAAAACAAGTGATTTGGGAGGATGGTAAAGTAACGGAACCTTTAATATTCGGTCACGTAAGAGCATGGAATTTAATCGAATCAAATCATTCGACGCTTAGGGAAATTAAGAAATGAGACACTAAGAGTAGTAGATGTGTTCCCTGTTTGGGCAGCAAACTAATCTTGTGATGGCGGAAGTTGTGAAGGCATTGCTAGTTACGCACATAAAAATTTTTTTCGTGATTTTCTTTAGATTTCTATTCTTTTTCTTTTGTTCATATGGGCATTTCTAATTGTGATTATGTAACATTGTACTGTGGTTTTTAAATGTAAAGATGTAATTGTGATTATTTCGTTTGCCAATGGATAAATATGTTTCTTGCTTTGTACCTGTGGTAAAGACTGTAAAGTTCTCTTTTGGAATATTATTAATTGTGAAAAATGCAGTCAATAACATTTATAAAGATTTATGTAATTTACGATAACGATATAACATCTATAGACATGGGACAGCGATAGTGATATCGATAGTCGAAACGTTGTCGTGTAGTAGAGGGGATGGATGGTGGATGGTGTGTTTGTGAAGCCTGCGCGGAAAAATAATACTGTGTTTTATGAAAAAGCATACGTAATTGTATGGACAGTGATACGGAACTATCAGACTGTTACTTCTCTTTACCACTGCGGTATGTAATGCCATCGCCAGCGAACTTTAAGAGCAAATAAACCTGACTATGAAAGTGCCGCTAACAAAACCTTGTTGTGGCCGACACGAACAGTGCTTTTATGCGAAAGAACTTTGCTGGTATTGGTTTTGGGTGGTGGAACTGTTGTATATTATATCCTATCAAGCCGTGAAAGTGAAGACTTTAATTAACTGTGCAATATAAATGACTTTCAATGACGTTGTCGAAGTTTGAAATGCGAGAACAGAGTGGACATTGTTTACGGTGTGCTTCACACACCAGAACAATTCTATGAACTGTGTATTTGTGGCTAAGACTATATGAACGTGACGAACTGTGTAATTATGGACGATAGCGTCACGGACAGTGCATCAAGTGTAAAAACGAGCGATGTCTACGTAATGTACTTTGAAAGAGAGGACATGTCATCAACGGTTGTATATTGGCGTCTTGTGGTTTGTTAATCACCACGGGGTTAATGATACAGCTGTGCCGGAACTTTATTTGCGTATCGCCTGAGAAGATTAACCAGCGGAACTGTCTGTATCCTGCTCTCATCATCGTAACCCGCCGACATCGTGCTGCCCAACGCAACGCTTCGTATGCAACAAAAAGTTAAGAGATTTCGCCGAACGCTGGCCCCTGACCTAGTAACTTTCTTTCTCTATTAAAAGTATAAGAATTACAGACTCTCTTCAAATAAATTCTTTGTTTAGTTTATGTTTTCTTTCTGCTAACGAAAATAAAATTACATTCAGTGAATTAAAAGTTGCCTGGTAGTCATTGTTGAAACACCAGTAAATATAAACTCCTTCCTCTCATTAGAACTATTTTATGTAGTTTTATGTATTGTTATGAAACTAGATATATGACAGTGACTAATAAGAGTATTTTGTCGCGAAATATGGCGTCGCGCGAAAATTACGGCGACCGCCATAATTGCTTGCGTTCTGACCAATAACGTAAAAGCTGCTATTCCCGTATTGGTGCATTTCCTGACGTGAGCGTGAATTATAAATGTCAGCTGTCAAATCACGTAGGGACTGTTTACCCAGTAATAAAAGTTTTTAATATTGTATTGCTACGAGTCGTAGTATTAAGAGACACTGGTTATACTCGAAAGTGGGTAGATGTATGGTGTACCCCCCCCCCCCCCCCCCCAGTGTTAATGCAATTATTAACAGTATTGTGTTTGTGTGTGATTCACTTAATTTTATCACTTTTTCTAATTCCTTTCAGATATTGTCTTATGCAGATTTGCAGTTGCAAGAATAATACGCGGAATTTGACTTATTGCCTGTTGGCTCCTGCATTGGAACCTTCGGACGATGTTTGTTTGACGATGTTTCTGACGTTTCACTAGCATGAGTGGCTGGCGTTGTCGAAGGATCACTGCTGGTGGCGGACTGCAGCAAAGGAGGGTAGCAATGCCAACCACTCGTGCTAGTGCAAGTCAGAAAAACCATCAAACAACCGTCGGCCGAAGATCCCGATACAGAAGCCAACAGGCAATAAGTCAAGAGGTGATCCCGAAAGATTCGACAATTCTGTAAGGAGAAATTTTCTAGCATCGAATATAAATGTATCAGAAACTATTTGGAGTGTAATCTTGTATGGAAGAGAGAGGTGGACGATAAAGAGCCCCGATAAGAGGAGAATACAAGCTCTTGAAATGTGCTGCTATATAAGAATGCTGAAGATTAGATGACTAGATAGGATAACTAGTGAGGAAGAACTGAATAGAATTGGGGGGAAAAAAGAAATTTGTGGCACAACTTGACTAAAAGGAGGGATCGACTGACAGGATGCATTCTGAGACGTTGAGGAATCTTCAGTATTAATTGGGGGCAGGGAAGGGGGTGGTGGTGGGGGAGGGGGGGGCTAGAGTGCAGAGTGGGGGAGGGGAGTAAGCATTGCAGAGGGAGACCAAAGCTTCACTAAAGTAAGCAGGCTCAAATACGTGTAGGTTCTCTTTCCTTTTAAATCATAAAATTTAATTTTTTCTGTTTGTGATACTAATTATGCCATTTTTCTTAAAATTCGTTAGATCAAGTCAGTCATGTTCTTGATCAAACAATACGAAAAAAGGGGGACAAAACACCTTCCCAGACTCTTAGATAGACAAAATTATTGCTTTGTGTTCAAAATAAAGCTCTTGACTCACAGAATCTTCACTGTTATCACTTGTCTTTTTCTTCCTTTAATCTACATAATACACTACTGGCCATTAAAATTACTACACCACGAAGATGACGTGCTACAGACGCGAAATTTAACCGACAGGAAGAAGATGCTGTGATATGCAAATGATTAGCTTTTCAGAGCATTCAAACAAGGTTGGCGCCGGTGCCGACACCTGCAACGTGATGACATGAGGAAAGTTTCCAACCGATTTCTCATACAGAAACAGTTGACCGGCGTTGCCTGATGAAACGTTGTTGTGATGCCTCGTGTAAGGAAGAAAAATGCGTACCATCACGTTTCCGACTTTGATAAAGGTCGGATTGTAGCCTATCGCGATTGGGGTCTATCGTATCGCGACATTACTGCTCGCGTTGCTCGAGATCCAATGACTTAGCAGAATATGGAATCGATGGGTTCAGGAGGGTAATACGAAACGCCGTGCTGGATCCCAACGGCCTCGTATCACTAGCAGTCGAGATGACAGGCATCTTATCCGCATGGCTGTAACGGATCGTGCAGCCACGTCTCGATTCCTGAGTCAACAGATGGGGACGTTTGCAAGACAACAACCATCTGCACGAATAGTTCGACGACGTTTGCAGCAGCATGGACAATCAGCTCAGGGACCATGGCTGCGGTTACCCTTGATGCTGCATCACAGGAGTGCCTGCGATGGTGTACTCAACGACGAACCTGGGTGCACGAATGGCAAAACGTCACTTTTTCGGATGAATCCAGGTTCCGTTTACAGCATCATGATGGTCGCATCCGTGTTTGACGACATCGCGGTAAACGCACATTGGAAGTGTGTATTCGTCATCGCCATACTGGCGTATCACCTGGCGTGATGGTATGGGGTGCCATTAGTTACACGTCTCGGTCACCTCTTGTTCGCGTTGACGGCCGTCTGAACATTGGACGTTACACGAAACCCTACATTTCAGCAGGATAATGCACGACTGCATGTTGCAGGTCCTGCACGGGCCTTTCTGGACACAGAAAATGTTCGACTGCCGCCCTGGCCAGCACATTCTCCAGATCTCTCACCAATTTAAAACGTCTGGTCAATGGTGGCCGAGCAACTGGCTCGTCACAATACGCCAGTCACCACTCTTGATGAACTGTAGTATCGTGTTGATGCTGCGTGGGCGGCTGTACCTGTACACGCCATCCAAGCTGTGTTTGACTCAATGCCCCGTCCTCACAGCTTTACTTCCGCCAGTACCTCGCCTCCTACCTTCCAAGCTTTACAGAAGCTCTCCTGCGAATCCTGCAGAACTAGCACTCCTGAAAGAAAGGATATTGCGGAGACATGGCTAAGCCACAGCCTGGGGGATGTTTCCAGAATGAGATTTTCACTCTGCAGCGGAGTGTGCGCTGATATGAAACTTGCTGGCAGATTAAAACTGCTTGCCCAATGAGTGACCACTCACTGCTGCCATTTATTGTCAACTGAGGCGTGTTGCAGACGCAGTCGTAGAATAACGTCCAGGAAGACTGCGCGATGCTACTCCACGATGACGCCCGCCCGTATTCCGCTAGACTGACTAAAAGCAGTGTACTATTCAGTTGGGAAGTCATTCCGGACCCACCTTATTCAAAAGTTCTCGTACCCTCAGATTTTCACTTTTCCCCTTCAAACAACCTTCATGGAACTTCCTTTCTAGATGAAAATGCGCTCCGAACATTACTCGACAAGTCCTTCGCCCCCAAAACCACGTGATTTCTTCAGTGGCGGAATCGAAATGTTTCCCCAGCGTCGGGGGGACTGTATTAAATATAGAATATATTATGCGTATTTGTAGTGTTTATTAAACGTACGGAAAAACGCTACTAACTTATGCACCGACCGTATAGTATGATTCACCGGCTTGCGAAGGTACGAAGCAAACTAAAAACAAATTCTGCTTTATTTTTCGAATATTTCTTTATTTCTATTTTAAATATATTTAATCTTTGTGATCTTGTCCGAATCACTAGAAGAGGCAGTTAAGCAAACCGCAGAACTGCAGAGACAGGCAGCTAAAGCACGCCTACAGATCGCTATCGAGAAGACACAATGTGTGACAAACATCACGACAACTCCTAGATGGATGACAGTAGGAGGTAAAATTCAAAGGGTAGAGGGATTCAAATACCTTGGAGAATGGATAGACATTGGGCTGACCGAAAAAGAGGCAATGAGAGTACGAATAAACAAAATGAACTTAGCATGTCAACTATTAATACCTACAATAGGAAGAATATTTCGCTAAATGCAAAATTGAAACATTACCAAACAGTGATCCGCCCTGAACCTCTAGCAGAAACTCTCAACAAGAACCGGAGTCATCAAGAGGCTATAACTGATAGAACGAAAGATTCTCAGGAGAATATTAGGGCTTCGAAGAACAGAAGATGGTTAATTTAGAAACCGAGCCAACCAGAAACTGTATACCAAGATAGAAAAAATTTCTAACGCCATCTGGAAAAGGAGCATCTTTTTCGGACATACCCTCAGAAAGGACCACGGGAGATTAACACGGCGAATCCCACAATTTCTGATGAACAAGAAAACCAAAGTACGATGGATCCAAGAGATACAAAGAGATCTGGAAGAAATGAGAATACAGGAACCAGAGATATAGAACAGGTTAAATAAAAAAATTGAGGTCTTTATATTGGGGATAGAAAGAGACCCGGAACGAAGAAGGTTCTAAAAGTATGAGAATGAAATAATATTGGGAAAGAAGAAAGACCAGAAGAAACGAAGCTGAAGCGATTTAACGTGGTCCTAAGATAGGCAAAACGAAAAAAGAAGAAGATATTTATTCTTTTTATAAAGTCTCAGAACGTACATTCGTATTTATTCCCAAAATGCACTCGAAATTAACATTAGTGCGAGATGACAGGTCAAAGTGTTCTCTAACAACTCTTGTACCTTCTTATTATCCATCTGCACTTCCCCACTGTCCCTCCATCACTTCCCCACTGTCCCTCCATCACTTCCCCTTCTATTCCCCTCTCCCCTCTTCGTCTAGACTTCGATGCTGCGCACGACCTCTGCCTGCCCCTGCGCCCTTGACCTCCATCTGCCATAAGCGCTCAGAACCGGATCCTGTACACTTGCAACGTTGTTTCTCTGCCATAGTTGCTCGTCGCAAACTCTTGGCAGTGGGCGCGCAGCCAGCGCATCAAAATACATTTATTTTCCCCGCAACGCTTGCGACAGGTACATACCTGAGCTACAAGATTGTAATTCTCTTGCCAGGCTGAACGCAGCGCTTTATCCTGGATGTAGCGTCATCTGCAGACACTGAAGTGATATTTCTTTGCCAGTGTTCCGCGAAAGCTTTTCAGGAAGTGGTATTTCTTTGATGGGAGTGTTCTGTGAATGCGTTGCAGGAAAGTGATACTTCTTTGATGCCAGTGTTCTGCGAATGCTTTTCAGGGAGTAAAACATGGCAATGTGATATATATATATATATATATATATATATATATATATATATATATATATATACCCCCCCCCCCATGAACCATGGACCTTGCCGTTGGTGGGGAGGCTTGCGTGCCTCAGCGATACAGATGGCCGTACCGTAGGTGCAACCACAACGGAGGGGTATCTGCTGAGAGGCCAGACAAACATGTGGTTCCTGAAGAGGGGCAGCAGCCTTTTCAGTAGTTGCAGGGGCAACAGTCTGGATGATTGACTGATCTGGCCTTGTAACATTAACCAAAACGGCCTTGCTGTGCTGGTACTGCGAACGGCTGAAAGCAAGGGGAAACTACAGCCGTAATTTTTCCCGAGGACATGCAGCTCTACTGTATGATTAAATGATGATGGCGTCCTCTTGGGTAAAATATTCCGGAGGTAAAATAGTCCCCCATTCGGATCTCCGGGCGGGGACTACTCAAGAGGACGTCGTTATCAGGAGAAAGAAAACTGGCGTTCTACGGATCGGAGCGTGGAATGTCAGATCACTTAATCGGGCAGGTAGGTTAGAAAATTTGAAAAGGGAAATGGATAGGTTAAAGTTAGATATAGTGGGAATTAGTGAAGTTCGGTGGCAGGAGGAACAAGACTTTTGGTCAGGTGATTACAGGGTTATAAATACAAAATCAAATAGGGGTAATGCAGGAGTAGGTTTAATAATGAATAAAAAAATAGGAGTGCGGGTTAGCTACTACAAACAGCATAGTGAACGCATTATTGTGGCCAAGATAGACACAAAGCCCATGCCTACTACAGTAGTACAAGTTTATATGCCAACTAGCTCTGCAGATGATGAAGAAATAGATGAAATGTATGACGAGATAAAAGAAATTATTCAGGTAGTGAAGGGAGACGAAAATTTAATAGTCATGGGTGACTGGAATTCGTCAGTAGGAAAAGGGAGAGAAGGAAACATAGTAGGTGAATATGGATTGGGGGGAAGGAATGAAAGAGGAAGCCGCCTTGTAGAATTTTGCACAGAGCATAACTTAATCATAGCTAACACTTGGTTCAAGAATCATGAAAGGAGGCTGTATACATGGAAGAAGCCTGGAGATACTGACAGGTTTCAGATAGATTATATAATGGTAAGACAGAGATTTAGGAACCAGGTTTTAAATTGTAAGACATTTCCTGGGGCAGATGTGGATTCTGACCACAATCTATTGGTTATGAACTGCAGATTGAAACTGAAGAAACTGCAAAAAGGTGGGAATTTAAGGAGATGGGACCTGGATAAACTGAAAGAACCAGAGGTTGTAGAGAGTTTCAGGGATAGCATAAGGGAACAATTGACAGGAATGGGGGAAATAAATACAGTAGAAGAAGAATGGGTAGCTCTGAGGGATGAAGTGGTGAAGGCAGCAGACGATCAAGTAGGTAAAAAGACGAGGGCTAATAGAAATCCTTGGGTAACAGAAGAAATATTGAATTTAATTGATGAAAGAAGAAAATAATAAAAATGCAGTAAATGAAGCAGGCAAAAAGGAATACAAACGTCTCAAAAATGAAATCGACAGGAAGTGCAAAATGGCTAAGCAGGGATGGCTAGAGGGCAAATGTAAGGATGTAGAGGCTTGTCTCACTAGGGGTAAGATAGATACTGCCTACAGGAAAATTAAAGAGACCTTTGGAGAGAAGAGAACCACATGTATGAACATCAAGAGCTCAGATGGAAACCCAGTTCTAAGCAAAGAAGGGAAGGCAGAAAGGTGGAAGGAGTATATAGAGGGTTTATACAAGGGAGATGTACTTGAGGACAATATTATGGAAATGGAAGAGGATGTAGATGAAGACGAAATGGGAGATAAGATACTGCGTGAAGAGTTTGACAGAGCACTGAAAGACCTGAGTCGAAACAAGGCCCCGGGAGTAGACAACATTCCACTAGAACTACTGATGGCCTCGGGAGAGCCAGTCATGACAAAACTCTACCATCTGGTGAGCAAGATGTATGAGACAGGCGAAATACCCTCAGACTTCAAGAAGAATATAATAATTCCAATCCCAAAGAAAGCAGGTGTTGACAGATGTGAAAATTACCGAACTATCAGTTTAATAAGTCACAGCTGCAAAATACTAACGCGAATTCTTTACAGACGAATGGAAAAACTGGTAGAAGCCGACCTCGGAGAAGATCAGTTTGGATTCCGTAGAAATGTTGGAACACGTGAGGCAATACTGACCTTACGACTTATCTTGGAAGAAAGATTAAGAAAAGGCAAACCTACGTTTCTGGCATTTGTAGACTTAGAGAAAGCTTTTGACAATGTTGACTGGAATACTCTCTTTCAAATTCTGAAGGTGGCAGGGGTAAAATACAGGGAGCGAAAGGCTATTTACAATTTGTACAGAAACCAGATGGCAGTTATAAGAGTCGAGGGGCATGAAAGGGAAGCAGTGGTTGGGAAAGGAGTGAGACAGGGTTGTAGCCTCTCCCCGATGTTATTCAATTTGTATATTGAGCAAGCAGTAAAGGAAACAAAAGAAAAATTCGGAGTAGGTATTAAAATTCATGGAGAAGAAGTAAAAACTTTGAGGTTCGCCGATGACATTGTAATTCTGTCAGAGACAGCAAAGGACTTGGAAGAGCAGTTGAACGGAATGGACAGTGTCTTGAAAGGAGGATATAAGATGAACATCAACAAAAGCAAAACGAGGATAATGGATTGTAGTCAAATTAAGTCGGGTGATGCTGAGGGAATTAGATTAGGAAATGAGATACTTAAAGTAGTAAAGGAGTTTTGCTATTTAGGGAGTAAAATAACCGATGATGGTCGAAGTAGAGAGGACATAAAATGTAGACTGGCAATGGCAAGGAAAGCGTTTCTGAAGAAGAGAAATTTGTTAACATCGAGTATAGATTTAGGTGTCAGGAAGTCGTTTCTGAAAGTATTTGTATGGAGTGTAGCCATGTATGGAAGTGAGACATGGACGATAACTAGTTTGGACAAGAAGAGAATAGAAGCTTTCGAAATGTGGTGCTACAGAAGAATGCTGAAGATAAGGTGGGTAGATCACGTAACTAATGAGGAGGTATTGAATAGGATTGGGGAGAAGAGAAGTTTGTGGCACAACTTGACTAGAAGAAGGGATCGGTTGGTAGGACATGTTTTGAGGCATCAAGGGATCACAAATTTGGCATTGGAGGGCAGCATGAAGGGTAAAAATCGTAGAGGGAGACCAAGAGATCAATACACTAAGCAGATTCAGAAGGATGTAGGTTGCAGTAGGTACTGGGAGATGAAGAAGCTTGCACAGGATAGAGTAGCATGGAGAGCTGCATCAAACCAGTCTCAGGACTGAAGACCACAACAACATATATATACCACCCTGTATATGAATTTACTGTGTTTTCACTCCTTTCCTGAAGCCAACGAGCAAGTCTAATTACAAATCACGAACACTGATATATATCAGTGTTCGTGATTTGTAGTTAGACTTGCTCCTTGGCTTCAGGAAAGGAGTGAGAACACAGTAAATGCATATACAGGGTGGTTCACGAAGATATGCAAACATTTTAATATGTTATTCTACAAGTAAAACTAAAGATAAAAGTAAATATAAACATAGGTTCCCAAATGTTAAGTTACGGAGTTACGGCTAATAAAAGATTTTGCCTGAAATTTAGCAACTTCGCTAATATGAAGCCGTCGCAAAACTTACGAGGTAAAAGTAAAGCACGATTTCCATTTATATCGTTGTTATTGGTACGGCGAATCTAACAAAACATGTCCCAGACGTGTACATGCAGTAGTTTTCCAGAACATCCAGAGAAGCAAAGATTATTATACAAGTAAATTTGTTTACATTCCGTTAAGAATGTAGAGATGTTTGTGTCATTGTTGGCAACCGTTAGTAAGTTGTTTCAGTCGTTTCATAACATTGAAACGAGTAAGTTCTGTATTGTTCAGTGAAACAAAATAATAACAGTGTATTTAAGGGAAACCACATAGTAACTGTATAGTTTGTAGATTATTTATGAAATAGGGATGGCTTTCAAATTTAGGACAGAGGAATACGCCAATATGGTGTTTATTTATGACAAAACTGACGGTAATGCTACGGCTGCAGTTGCCGAATATCGCTACGTTATGCAACTCGGAGGATTCAGAAACACGAATCATTAGTGGAGTATTTCGAATGTTACGGGAGAAGGTTCCCTTCCTAGCGTTCTGGAAAACTACTGCTGATACACGTCTGGGACACGTTTTACACTCCTGGAAATGGAAAAAAGAACACATTGACACCGGTGTGTCAGACCCACCATACTTGCTCCGGACACTGCGAGAGGGCTGTACAAGCAATGATCACACGCACGGCACAGCGGACACACCAGGAAACGCGGTGTTGGCCGTCGAATGGCGCTAGCTGCGCAGCATTTGTGCACCGCCGCCGTCAGTGTCAGCCAGTTTGCCGTGGCATACGGAGCTCCATCGCAGTCTTTAACACTGGTAGCATGCCGCGACAGCGTGGACGTGAACCGTATGTGCAGTTGACGGACTTTGAGCGAGGGCGTATAGTGGGCATGCGGGAGGCCGGGTGGACGTACCGCCGAATTGCTCAACACGTGGGGCGTGAGGTCTCCACAGTACATCGATGTTGTCGCCAGTGGTCGGCGGAAGGTGCACGTGCCCGTCGACCTGGGACCGGACCGCAGCGACGCACGGATGCACGCCAAGACCGTAGGATCCTACGCAGTGCCGTAGGGGACCGCACCGCCACTTCCCAGCAAATTAGGGACACTGTTGCTCCTGGGGTATCGGCGAGGACCATTCGCAACCGTCTCCATGAAGCTGGGCTACGGTCCCGCACACCGTTAGGCCGTCTTCCGCTCACGCCCCAACATCGTGCAGCCCGCCTCCAGTGGTGTCGCGACAGGCGTGAATGGAGGGACGAATGGAGACGTGTCGTCTTCAGCGATGAGAGTCGCTTCTGCCTTGGTGCCAATGATGGTCGTATGCGTGTTTGGCGCCGTGCAGGTGAGCGCCACAATCAGGACTGCATACGACCGAGGCACACAGGGCCAACACCCGGCATCATGGTGTGGGGAGCGATCTCCTACACTGGCCGTACACCACTGGTGATCGTCGAGGGGACACTGAATAGTGCACGGTACATCCAAACCGTCATCGAACCCATCGTTCTACCATTCGTAGACCGGCAAGGGAACTTGCTGTTCCAACAGGACAATGCACGTCCGCATGTATCCCGTGCCACCCAACGTGCTCTAGAAGGTGTAAGTCAACTACCCTGGCCAGCAAGATCTCCGGATCTGTCCCCCATTGAGCATGTTTGGGACTGGATGAAGCGTCGTCTCACGCGGTCTGCACGTCCAGCACGAACGCTGGTCCAACTGAGGCGCCAGGTGGAAATGGCATGGCAAGCCGTTCCACAGGACTACATCCAGCATCTCTACGATCGTCTCCATGGGAGAATAGCAGCCTGCATTGCTGCGAAAGGTGGATATACACTGTACTAGTGCCGACATTGTGCATGCTCTGTTGCCTGTGTCTATGTGCCTGTGGTTCTGTCAGTGTGATCATGTGATGTATCTGACCCCAGGAATGTGTCAATAAAGTTTCCCCTTCCTGGGACAATGAATTCACGGTGTTCTTATTTCAATTTCCAGGAGTGTATTAGATTCACCAGATCAATAACAACAAAATATAAGATTTTCACTCCGCAGCGGAGTGTGCGCTGATGTGAAACTTCCTGGAAGATTAAAACTGTACAGCTGTGAAGAAAAGGGGTGAGTCGTGCTTGGGTAGCTCAGATGGTAGAGCGCTTGCCCGCGAAAGGCAAAGCTCCCGAGTTCCAGTCTCGGTCCGCAACACAGTTTTAATCTGCCAGGAAGTTTTAACAACAAAATAAATGGAAATCGTGCTTTACTTTAACCTCGTGCAGTTTTGCGACGGCTTCATATTAGCGAAGTTGCTGTGTTTCAGGCAAAATCTTCTATTAACCACAACTCCGTAATTAAACAGTTGCAAACGACGGGATGAGAAGAGCAGATATTTTCTTTGATTTAACAGAAGCATGTGAGTGTGTGGACCATACACTGCTTCTACTGAAGTTGGACATTAAGGTTCTGGGGAGAAATTCAACGATGTTCAATTCGTACCGCGATAACAGGAAGCAGAAGGTTCCCCCTCCATTGTCAACAACCTGGGAAGAGATTTGAATCAGGCTGCGATTGGCACAGGCCACCGTTTCCGCTACTTTTCATGATATACAGGGTGACCCTTACCAACGTTTAAAAACCCCAGAAGAGATGTAGATAGCGCTGCGACAAGTAATTTAATGCAGAGATACACAGGGTCACAAATGTCAGGAATGCCCCAGAAAAGAATGAGAGATGTTGAACATGTGATGTCGCCAGATGACGTACACTATGAGATCGAAAGTATCTGGACACGTGGTTGAAAATGACATAAAAGTTCGTGGCGCCCTCCATCGGTAATGCTGGAATTCAGTAAGGTGTTGGCCCACTCTTAGCCTTGACAACAGCTTCCACTTTCGCAGGCATACGTTCAAGCAGGCGCTGGAAGGTTTCTCAGGGAATGGAAGCCCATTCTTCACGGAGTGCCCCACTGAGGAGAGGTATCGATATCGGTCGGTGAGGCCTGGCACGAAGTCGGCGTTCCAAAACATCCCGAAGGTGTTCTACAGGATTCAGGTCAGGACTCTGTGCAGGCCAGTCCATCACAGGGATGTTACTGTCGTGCAACCACTCTGCCACAGGCCGTGCATTATGAAAAAGTGCTCGATCGTGTTGAAAGATGCAGTCGCTACCCCCGAATTGCTCGCCAACCGTGGGAAGCAAGAAGCTGCTTAATTTTACTGTTAGCACTACACACGCTGGAAGATGACGTTCAGAGGACATTCGCACCCTGCCATCAGATCGCCACATTGTGCACCGTGATTCTTCACTTCACACAACGTTTTTCCATTGTACAATCGTACAATGTTTACGCTCCTTACACCAATCGGGACGTCGTTTCGCGTTTACTGGCCTGATGTGTGGCTTATGATTAGCCGCTCGACCATGAAATCCAAGTTTTCTCACCTGCCACCTAACTGTCATAGTACTTACAGTGGATCCTGATGCAGTTTGGAATTCCTGTATGATGGTCTGGATAGATGTCTGCCTAGTACACATTATGACCCTCTTCAACTGTCGGCGGTCTCTGTCAGTCAACGGACGAGGTCGGCCTGTACGATTTTATGCTGTACGTGTCCCTTCACGTTTTCACTTCACTATCACATCGGAAACAGTGGACGCAGGGATGTTTAGGAGTGTGAAAATCTCGTGTACGGACGTATGACATAAGTGACACCCAATCATCTGACCATGTTCAAAATCAGTTCCGCGGAGCGCCTCATTCTGCTCTCTCACGATGTCTAATGAGTGCAGAGATCGCTGATATGGAGTACCTGGCAGTAGGTGGCAGCAAAATGCACGTAATATGAAAAACGTATGTCTTTGGGGATGTCCGGATACTTTTGATCACATAGTGTACCTCTCCGTTCGTGCAGTGGTTGGACTTGGACGTGAAGTAATGATTGAGCGATGTAATACTTGCGTTCGAGCAAATGTGCAAATTTTGAACGTCTTTCGTAAACGTGGTCTAGCGTGAACGTAGAAGTAACAAAATTATTGTCCTCACTCTAACCAAGTAAAAACTTTATTTTATTTCTGTTTATTTTTATTTTTTACGTTCTGTTGGGCCCGCAGCGTATTATATGTCGGTATAAGATATTATTACGTTATTGCAGCTTGTTTGGAGCATTCATTTCCTTAATGTCTTATACATTCTTATTTTGTGTTTCTTTACTTCTACCCCATCTTTTTTTGGGTAGGTTATTTACTGCTAAGAACGCAAGTCGGAAGATCACACTCATTCACTTGTCACGCAAACCAGAAGATTTTTGTTGTTCTGTAGTTCAAAACAAACCAGAAAAGATCGGTAAATAAAATAATAAATCGCATCTCAATGTAAACGCACAATTGTGTAACACGTGACAAAAATACTGCCTGACAGACAAATAGGCTCAAACGCTGCACGTGCGGTGAGGTGCATCTTATGGTGGCCGCACACGTACGACATTTGCCATCCACTTTTGGGGTATTTCCCGACATTTGCGACTCCATGTGACTTGTATTAAATTAATGAGCTCATCGTCATGTGAGTCCCTTCGGTGGTTTTTAAAGGTTGATAAGAATCACATTGTATAACAACGATCTGTCACTAGATGTGAGGGAGGAATAAAAATAGAGTGGTCACAATAAATGTTGCGTATTGGCGAAACGTTAATAGTGAACGTTGTGATCCAGAAACACCTTACGATATGACCACACTGGTTTCTTTGTAATGTAATTCTAGCGAGAACTGTCCATTTCTCTACTGTGAGGGGGGAGTAACTTATTTATTTATTTTAAATCAAATTTTTGTATTGAAAACATACCACTGGAGTGGCTGAAATCAGAGTTCATTACTCTGCCCATAAAGCCAAATGCAAAACAATACGCAGATTATCGTATGATAAGTTTAATGAGCCATATCTTGATATTCGTTTTGAGAGTGAATAGTATATCGACCATGTGAGGACAGATAGCCCCTAATGAGTTTGGATTTGTTGATTCCGTGGGTACGAGAGAAGCCTTGTTCAGTATATAAAGGCCGGCCGGAGTGGCCGAGCGGTTCTAGGCGCTACAGTCTGGAACCGCGCGACCACTACAGTCGCAGGTTCGAATCCTGCCTCGGGCATGGATGTGTGTGACGTTCTTAGGTTAGTTATGTTTAAGTAGTTCTAAGTTTTAGGGGACTGATGACCTCAGAAGTTAAGTTCCATAGTGCTCAGAGCCATTTGAACCATTTTTTCAGTATACAAATATTGTTTCACAGATGTAGAGATGTAAATAAAAATGTATTTGCTTGCCTAATAGATTACTAGAAGGGTAAACACGACAAATTGATGGAAATTTCGATTGGAATGGAGGAAAGTGATCTGCGAATCATCAAGAACCTGTAATGGAGCCAAACGGCGGTGTTGCATATTGACAGAGAACACACTCACCCATACTGTTTAATATATACTCGGAATTCATATTTAGAGAATTCCTAGAAGAAGTAGAAGAAGAAATTTTGATAACTGGAATAAGATGAAACAAAATTCGATATGCTGATGATACTATTTTATTTGTTGACAGTATTCAAGCGTTACAACTATTAATGGATAGAACTGTAAAAGTCAGCAGTCAGTATGGGCTTGAAATAAACAACACAAAGTGAAACTCGTAAACCATTGGCTATAGGAAGGGTAAAACAATATACATACCTTGGAACCATAACAAATGAAAATTGGGATAACTCGCAAGAAATAAAGGTTGCCATCGGGAAAGCAAAAATTGTGTTTCAGAAAACGAGTGTTGTCTTCAAAAGCCATAACGTAGCTCTTCCCCCCTGCGGGTTCGGGGGTTAGAATAGTACCGCGGTATTCCTGCCTGTCGTAAGAGGCGACTAAAAGGAGTCTCACACTTTTTGGCCGTATGTGATGGTCCCCTGTTGGGTTTGACCTCCATCTCTCAAAATTTTTCCGAAGAGCGAGCCGATTGGGGAAGGGCGCCTTACTTGGTGCATTGTGTCCATCTAGCGATCAGACCTTCCGCCAGCTTCTTTGTCGTTGCATTGCAGTCCTGCCCGCTCTCCATCTCTTGGGCATGGATGCGGTCCTGCGTGCACTTTCCACCTTGCGCTGTGCAGTGCCACTTTCTGTACTGACGGCGACCATGGACCACATGTCACCTAACATCCAGCACGGTAACCAGTCCGTTGTGGTGGGGCCGCCATGTACCCTGTTGGTTGTAGCCCCCTGACAACACAGGGATCGCTCTACTGATGCCTGCGCCGTTAACTCCCCACGTATGCCAAGGAGTAGATGCCCTTCTCCCTGGGGCATCAGGACTCCCGGCAATGGCCATCCTGCCAGGTGGCTATTGCTGCGGCTGGGTGGCGCTCGTGGGGAGGACCCTTGGTCGGAGTAGGTGGCATCAGGGCGGATGACCCGCAATGAAGCGCGTTACATCATCTCTCGCTGGCGGCCAGCTGCCAGCAGTCTCTAAGCGTTCTCGGGCTTAATTTAATGCTCAGAAGTACGATCCGAAAGCGTTCCCCTCTCTGGCCACGCCGTGGGAGGAGCGTAAGTCTCAGGATGGAGGTAACAGTTATTCACCCGATTCTTAGTTTGCACGAGAGCTGATGGGGTGTCTTTTCTATCCACAAAGCCTCAGTTCTTCGTCGAGCATTTAGAGGACAAGTTTGGGGAGGTGAAGGGCTTGTCCAAAATGCGCTCTGGTTCAGTACTGATTAACGGCATCCTCCGCCCAATCACGCAGGTTACTTGCTTGTGACAAGTTGGGGGATGTTAACGTTACCAGGCCTGAGCGAGGCATGTCATCGACAGTTCCTGTCTCTCTCTGCATCTCCTCCATCTTCGAACAATATCGCTTTGGTTCACTCCGAGACGCCTGGACACTTCCCTTGTTGAGAGTTCTTCCTGGCACAAAGTAACAATGCGGACGCGGTCGAACCGCGATACTGACCGTCTTGGCATGGTTAAACTGCAGACAATATGAGCCATGTACCTCCTTCCTGGTGGAATGACTGGAAATGATCGGCTGTTGGGCCCCCTCCGTCTAATAGGCACTGCTCATTCGTGGTTGTTCATGTCTTTAGGCAGGTTTAGTGACATTTCTGAACAGTTAAAGGGACTGTCTGTTTATCTTGATGAGTTCTGGGAATGATGCAAAACTTTTTTGTTGTTGTGTGTAGTTAGCCAGTATGGCTCTGCTATATTGGTGCTGCGAACGGCTAAAAGCATTTTGTAAACTTTTCACGCTAATCAAGACCATAGAAACATGCTCTTTTCCAGAGGTACTTCCGACCAAAAAGCGATTTTGGTAACCGAAGTTGAAGGTGTCTATTAATCATACCTTTTGCATTCTTATGGTGATATTTCCACAGACACTTTCATCCTGTATTTCTTTACATCTAACAGAGAAGTGAAATACCAGTTTTCATAGATGTAGCTTTAAAAAGTTTTCACCCTCTTAAGAGTTGAATTTCCAAAATAGTGAAATGCTAATTTTTTTTATAACAGTGAAGTCAAATACCAATTTTCATAGATGTAGCTTTTAAAAATACAGTAGTAGTACGTTAATAATGAATTATTTTTAAAAAATTTCACCACATATTTGTCCGCATTGGGGTTGAATTTCCAAAAATTCTGACACACATTTCTTTATTTCTGACCGAGGAACAAAATAGCAATTTTCGCAGGGCTAGCTTTAAAATTGCTTTAATTGCGATGTATTTTTCAAAAAAAGTTTCATCCACTATTTCACCCCATTAGGGGTTGAATTTTGAAAAATATCTTCTTAACCGACGCCTAGAGTATAAGATCAACACACACTCCTTAGCGGTTTGGGCTGGGCGATAATGAGTGGGTCAGGCGGGACATTGCCTTTTGTATTTGTAGATGGCAGCTTTAATGAAATTGGTCATGATCTCTCCGTCGTCAGTAAGGTGACGCGTGGGCTTGAGAAGAAAATTAAGAATTTCAGTGACAGTAGTAAACTGATTTTTCACAAAATGGTATCGGATTTCGTAATGCAAGTTTAAAGTGTTGGCTGGTTCTGCACTGACCATGAGAGAGGCGTTTAATGCTGCTACAACGGCAGCTGATCAGTGGTATTAAGGCGACCGACTTGATTCAAACTCTGCGACAAATTTGTGAAAAAAATAGAAAACAAATTAGGACAATCAGTGGTGAAAAGTAATAAGTAATTGTACTACGCATCTCACTAAATTCGTAAATATGGGAAGATATACGATAAAGAATGAGAGCATCTTGTGCCTAATGTGCAATCAGGAGGAGCGCCAACGAGAAGAAAGACAGTAGTAGTTGCTGCGACGCCAGCATTTGTTCTCTAAACAAAACACAACTGAAAAGTGAACATAGAGCACTTTTATACACCACATACGGGGGGCGTTCAGTGAGTACTGCAACACATTTTCTATTGAAAACTGCAGAATTCGTTATGGGACATCTTGGAATAGCCGACCGTTGTGGCCGAGCTGTTCTAGGTGTTCAGTCAAGAACCGCGCGCCTGCTACGGTCGCAGGTTCGAATCCTGCCTCGGGCATGGGTGTGTGTGATGTCCTTAGGTTAGTTAGGTTGAAATAGTTCTAAGTTCTAGGGGACTGATGACCTCAGATGTTAAGTCCTATAGTGCTTAGAGCCATTTGAACCATTCGAACATCGTGGAATGTACCCACTTCAGCCCCTGTATGTTTCATGAAGTTCATATAGGTGGCGGCGTCTATAACCGAGAGGTGTCACTGAGTTTCTTTTGGCGGAAAACCAGAGCCTCGGAGCTATTCGTAGGCGCTCGCAGAATGTCAACGGAGACCTAGCAGTGAACAAAAGCACGGTGAGTCGTCGGGCGAGAAGTTTGTCATAATCGCAGCAAGGTCGCGCAAGCGTGTCCCACCTCCCCCGTGCTGACTGGCCGCACACAACTGTGACTCCTGCAAAGCTGGAACGTGCGGACACACTCATTCGAGGTGATCAGCGGATCACAATCATACACCTCTCTGCTCAACTGGAAGTCTCTGTTAGTAGCGCTGAGACACTCGAACAAGAGCTGGGGTACTCAAAGGTGCGTGCCCGCTATTTTCCTTGCCGCCTAACAGAAGACCATAAAGAGCAACGAAGGACCATCTGTGCAGAATTGCTTGCGCGTTACGAGACTGGTCGTCAAAGTTTTTTGCCGGAAATCGTCACAGAGGATGAAACAGGGGTTCATCACTTTGAACCGGAAACAAAGACGGTGCCACACCACCTCTTCTTCTTCCTCTTCTTCTTCTTCTTCTTCTTCTTCTTCTTCTTCGTCGCCTTGCCCCACGTCACGTAGGATCGGCGTTGCTCTTCTGGATCCTTCTCCTCCACAATACTCTACCCATTGCCTCTTCCTTCTTCCATCGTTTCTGCCTTCGGTCCCCGGATATCTTATCCTTCCACCTCATCTTCGGTCTTCCTCTCCTTCTCGCTTCTTCAATCTTTATATCTTCACCTTTGTTTCCGATATATTCTTCCACTTTTCTCTGTAAGTGTCCGTACCACCTTAGTCTACCACGCCTCCTCCCCTCCGAAGAAAAAGTTGAGAGTCGCCCCCTCGGCTGGTATAGTCACAGTGGCAGTCTTCTGAAGGAGTTATTTTGTTTGATGTCCTCCCTCATGGCGTAAGAATCAATTCTGAAGTGTAATGTGCTACCATCGGGAAATTGAAGAAACTATTTCACCGTGTTAGTCGCCACAAAAATACAAACTAACTTCCATTTCTCTATCACAACGCAAGGCGTCAGACTAGTCTGCGCACCCGAGAGAAGATCAAAAAACTTCATTGGACTGCTCTTCCTCATCCACTGTAAAGGCTGGATCTCAAACCTTCCGACTTACATCTGTTTGGCCCAAAGAAGGATGCAGTGCGCTGGAAGCAGTACGTGGATGAAGAGGAGGTTATTGATGCAGCAAGCCGTTGGCTCCGACATCGACCAGTAGAGTGGTACCATGCGGGCGTACAGGACCTCCCACTTAAGTGGCGTAAGGCCGTAGTATTGAGCGAAGATATGTTGAAAAGTAAGGTTTTGTAGCCAAAAGACTGGAGAATAATATAGTCTATTGAAATCCTGAATAAAACCAACCTGCTTTCAGAAAATGTGTTACATTATTTACTGAACGCCCCTCGCCTATACTCGATCACGTTATCTCTAGGTTCGGGAAGCTGTCATTGTTATTCTGCAGTGCTCTATTGCAACGGGTAGTGGTCCAACAGTGTTAAATGGGTAGAATTTTCTCACAGGAAACTGCATCACCTGTGACAAGCCGTAGACTACAACAATTATCATTCACGTGTTCTGTAATATATAACTTTAACACAACGGTCCACCTATAATCCACTGGAATATGCTAGATATTACTTCATTGTCTACACATAACACAAGATCACATCTTGCCGGTACTGTCCCGACCTACACTGTGTGATCAAAAGTATCCGGACACCCCCAAAAACATACGTTTTTCATATTAGGTGCATTGTGCTGGCATCTACTGCCAGGTACTCCGTATCAGTGTCATATGCAGTTCACGACGGTTGCCGGGGGGGCTTTCACTGTTTTTGTGATAACTTTATATCACTTGAATCCGTTGCTCAGTTTCCATCTGCTCAATGACGAAAATAAACATCAAACAACAATCCTCACCAGAAAAAAGGAGTGAGGCTACTAATGGGAAGGATCACTGACGATAAACATGACAAAACCACAGATGCCAAACGTGATATGACAAAATGGCGCAAAATTCAAATTAGTCCTTACTTCCGGGACACCCGTTATTAACCGCCTGGGTAACACACAGAGTAAATATCTCTGGAGTGAGCATTGCGCTCTGCGCATGTTGTCAACATTAAACCAGGATTGTCACGTGTTTTCGGGACTTTGCTGTGCGTGTGTGCTTTCCGCAGAGTTTGGAGTTTATACTATCAAGAGTTTTTGTTGTGTTTTCACAGTTTGTTGATATTGTTATAGCGATGGTGAATTACTGTTGTTGCTACGGATGCAAAGAAAAATATGTGAAAGGAGGGATAGTAACTTTTCATGGGTACTATGTTTAAAAATATCGAGACGCATTATAATTAAGGCTTGATTCTGTAGGCCTGTTCAAAAAATGGTTCAAATGGCTCTGAGCACTATGGGACTTAACATCTATGGTCATCAGTCCCCTACAACTTAGAACTACTTAAACCTAACTAACCTAAGGACAGCACACAACACCCAGCCATCACGAGGCAGAGAAAATCCTTGACCCCGCCGGGAATCGAACCCGGGAACCCGGGCGTGGGAAGCGAGAACGCTACCGCACGACCACGAGATGCGGGCTGTAGGCCTGTTTTTCTACGATTTTATGACTATCTAATAGATATTACGGCCCATACAAAAGCTTACAAAGAATCGCTTCCTCTCGTAAATTTTCTAGTGGAACAGGAAAGGGAATGGTTAGTTGTTTCAGCAAATACTATCCTCCATGCATTTATCAGTTCAAATGGCTCTGAGCACTATGGGACTTAACATCTGTGGTCATCAGTCCCCTAGAACTTAGAACTACTTAAACCTAACTAACCTAAGGACATCACACATATCCATGCCCGAGGCAGGATTCGAACCTGCGACCGTAGCAGTCGCGCGGCTCCGGACTGAGCGCCTAGAACCGCGAGACCACCGCGGCCGGCCATTTATCAGTGACTTATCGATTATGTATATAGATTTGAAAGACAGGAGACAGATAAATTCAATAGAGTGCGAGTCTATAATTGTCTTCGTAAAATATGTGTGTCCAAACCTTTTCGTGTACTATAAAGTTACAGTAGGAGACCATTTTAAGTGTGTCTAGGACATCGCGAATGACTATGTGTGACTTATATTTTAGTTTCCCGAAGGATGAACAACGAGTAAAGATGTGGCTCCAGAAAATGAGGAGTAATTTTGTCCCCACAAAATATTCCCAAGTATGTTCAAAACACTTTGAGGAGGAATATTTAGACAGAAAAATTTGGACGTGTGTGGCTGAAGGTAGATGCTATACCAACTATTTTTAATTTTCCACAGCACCTACTACCAATTTCTGCATTCAGCTTAAATACATTTTCTGCACAAATCAAATAAAAAACACAATAGTGTAGCTAATCAAAGTACACATTAATCTTCTTTGGTGTATTTTGCCTTCAATTTATTTTCTTCACCATTTGATTAAGAAGCGTAAAATATTAGTAAACATGTCCCCAAACTCTTTCATTTGTGTCACTTTCCACTTCCCTTAATGGTGTTATATGAGTTGACTCTTACATGACCAACTGTATTTGGTTTACAGTACATTTATTCTCCGGTCGCCTTTTTTTCCCCCTTCTTACTCAGTCTATTATTTATTTAATAAACTGGGAGCAAGTATGTAAAATGCGTTAAATAAACATTTCAAAGTGTCACCAAGTGCCGTATCATACCGAAAACTACCAAAAGTCGAGTGCATCTGAACTGTGACGCCTATCACAAAGAAGCAGAATACAATATCACTTGCCCTTAAAGGTTACGTAGCAGGTTTATTCCCGGTATCAAATGGATACTGTTAAAATGTCTGCGCAACATATATAAATAATCCACGACACGTACGAAAAGAATCCGTCTGTACTAGGGATGTAGTGACATTCGAAATGTACAGGGCGCTATACGGACAAACACACGACGTCCCGAAAACACGTGACCAGGCCGGCAATGTATGTTGACAACACAAAATCTGTACTGCGCATGCGAATTCTCACTCCAGAGATATTTACTCTATGGGGTAGCAGGGCGAGTCATGACGTTGCTTCCGGGATCCATCGAATCCGCCCGGCAAAGTAACGACGAGGGCTTATGTGCCAGCCAACCTGGATGTGGTTTTTAAGCAATTTTCTACAATCCAGTAGGTGAATACCGAGCTAGTGTCCACGGCCTGCCTGTTAACGATTCGCACACGCTTTCAGACGCAGAACAGTAAATTCAGACAGAAGGAAGAGCATCTAGCCACCCTCTACAACTAAAATTGACAAATCCAATTATTAAGAAGCAGCCCCCACGAAGACACGGGAGAAAGAAGAAAGAATAAGATTCTCCCTTAACTACGTGGTTCCAGAGACCTTTTCAATTCTCAGCCGTCGATGAGGTATACATGAAGACTGAAGGGATGAATGAATATTTGTACCATGGCTGAGATTCGAACCCGTGTCTCCTGGTCTCTAGGCAGACGTGCTAACCACTACGCCAACCTCGCACAATGACTTTGCGTAACTGCATGGACTTTCCTAGCACAGCCGGCCGGAGTGGCCGAGCGGCTCTAGGCACTACAGTCTGGAACCGCGCGACCGCTACGGTTGATGACCTCAGAAGTTAAGTCCCATAGTGCTCAGAGCCATTTGAACCTTTTTTTCGTAGCACGCCCCCCTCCTTAATCCAAATTCCCATTCAGTTATGTTGATCTGAAGACGGCAGCTGCCAAGGGACGGGACTGGAGAAGTGCGTGTAACCAATGACTGAAACAACTGCCCTCCCTCTGCCAGTCAGTTTCTAGTGATGATGTTTTCCTCCACTACGTGCATTCCGCCCGACTACCGTCGAACTCAGCGCCATTCCTCTATTTAACGAGGTTGAAGCACTTCAGCAACCAGCTTCCCGTCACGTTGCATATTACCCGCCATTATAGCCGTCACACTCCAGGAACATTGTTGGCCTTCAAACTGAAGGTTGACGCCATTGCAGGCTCACAGGATAACAGCTTGCGTCACACAGGCAATGGATGTCCTACGGCCTGCAGTAGGCATATGCTTCCCTCACGCACTGCAAAACATTACGTACGCGAGACTCATAACCTTTTTTTTCCCTTCTTGTTAGTGGGTACCACAGCAAGGAATGTATCAAAAGAAAGTGGCATTCTCCCACTTTATATTGGTTTACTTAACGGTTTGTACCTTTTAGGCCATTTCGAAGTGATTTTCCGTCCGAAAGAGAGCACATTCCCCCCCCCCCCCCCCCTTCCCCCGAACAGAAACACGATGATATGTATGTAACTTTATTAGAAACACAGTTACCTGCGGTGTAAACATGTGCAACATGCACTGAAAAACCCTGTATGCTGTTTTGTTGGTTCGACAGCTTGTAACTGCAACAAAGCGTGGAATTATTCAAAGATATTAGACAACATTCCATTAGAGCTACTGATACCCTTGCAAGACTCTGACAAAACTCTACCATCTGGTGAGCAAGATGTATGAGACTGGTGTGCAAATTGCCGAACTATCACTTTAATAAGTCACGGTTACAAAATACTAACACGAATTATTTATAGACGAATGGAAAAACTGGTAGAAGCCGACCTCGGGGAAGATTAGTTTCGTTTCTGTAGAAATGGCGGAGCACGCGAGACAATAGGGTCAGGAAAGGCAAACCTACGTTTCTAGCATTTGTACATTTAGAGAAAGCTTTTGACAATGTTGACGACAATACTCTCTTTCAAAGTCTGAGGGTGGCAGGGGTCAAATACAGCGAGCGAAAAGCTATTTACAATTTGCACAGAAACCAGATGGCAGTTATAAGAATCCAGGGGCACAAAACGGAAGCAGTGTTTGAGACGGGAGCGAGACAGGGTAGTAGCCTATCTACGATGTTACTCAATCGCTATATTGAGCAAGCAGTAAAGGAAACAAAAGAAAAATTTGGAGTAGGAATTAAAATCCATGGAGAAGAAATAAAAGCTTTTAGGTTTGACGGCGACATTGTAATTCTGTCAGAGATAGTAGCCGAACGGAATGGATAGTGTATTGAAAGGAGGATATAAGATGAACATCAACAAAAGCAATATGAGAATAATGGAATGTGGTCGAATGAAGTCAGGTGATGTTCAGAGAATTAGATTAGGAAACATAAAGTAGTAGATGAGTTTTGCTATTTAGGGAGCAAAATAACTGATTATGGTCGAAGTAGAGAGGATATAAAATGTAGACTGGCTATGGCAAGGAAAGCGTTTCTGAATAAGAGAAATTTGTTAACATGAGTATAGATTTAAGTATCAGGAAGTTTTTTTCTGAAAGTATTTGTATGGAGTGTAGCGATTTATGGAAATGAAACATGGACCATAAATAGTTTAGACAAGAGAATAGAAGCTTTCGAAATGTGGTGCTACAGAAGAATGCTGAAGATAAGGTGGGTAGATCACGTAACTAATGAGGGGGTACTGAATAGAACTGGAGAGAAGAGGAATTTGTGGCACAACTTGACTGTAAGACGGAATCATTCGGTAGGACACGTTCTGAGGCATCAAGGGATCGCCAATTTAGTATTGGAGGGAAGCGTGGAGGGTAAAAATCGCAGAGGGAGAACAAGAGATGAACACACTAAGCAGATTCAGGAGGATGTAGGTTGCAGTAGGTACTGGGAGATGAAGACGCTTGCACACGATGGAGTAGCATGGAGAGCTGCATCAAACCAGTCTCTGGACTGAAGACCACGACAACAACAACATTACATTGACCAAAGAATAAGACTATTAATTTCAAATAACTGTGACTATTAAATAACAAATAAGCTAATGCAAACGTTCACTTGTTGCGGCAATTTACTAGTCAATTTCTTTGGACTCTAGACCAGTCGTGCTCTAATATCCGTGGTCACAGAAGATGCATGAACGGTGTGCGAGCATGAGCACTTCCAAACACAATACCTCCTTTCTGCCACTCCGTCAAGTCTCCATGTTGTCCCATGTTGTCCCGCCCCACGGATTCCACACAACCAGCTGGACACTACTCACTGCACTGCCATTAGTTGTCACAGATGGAGCGTCACATGACCACCTGGGACCAGTCCTGCAACATATACAGTTCTCCAAAACAATTCGTTTTTGCGTTTGCAGCTACCCCTATAGTACGCCACTATGCCACCAAATGCTGTATATTGTTCTTTGCTGCTGTGGAAACTCCAGGAAACCTCTTTGCAAAAACGTTCCGCGTTTGCTTAACTAAACCAGCAGACACGTACACCTCCACTATTGTGTGATTCTTGAAGAGAATACATCTCGCTGAGATATTTACTTTACACGTCTTGACCCTTAACGTTCGAGGATCGCTCTCACAGACCGCTAGCGTATATTGCATACGTGGAGACAACAAAATTTTTAGGTCTTACATTTGGCAGGAAACTTAGCTGGTCTCCACATGTGTCATATTTGACTGCCCGTTGTACCCGTTCTGTAAATGTCCTCCGTGTTCTCAGCGGTACGTCGTGGGGAGCGGATCGAACCGTCCTACTTCGCCTATATCAAAACTGGATTATGGGAGCTTTGTATACTCCTCTGCACGGCCGTCCATCTTACGCCGCCTCAACTTTATATAACATCGGGGGTTACGTCTTGCGATCGGATCGTTCTATACTAGTCCCGTCGAGAGTCTTCATGCTGAAGCCGGTGAATTGCCACTAACCTACCGGCGCGATATACTGCTTTGTCGGTATGCCTGTCGGCTATTGTCAATGCCCAACCACCCGTCTTATCGTTCCTTTTTTGACAACTGTCTCGACCGTCAATACGGGTTGTATGTATCTGCCCTGCTACCCCCTTGAGTTCGCTTTCGTCGCCTTCTTCAGCACCTTGATTTTTCACTCCCTGCAACCTTTAGAGTGGGCGAGAGCCAAACGCCACCTTGGCTCCAGGCTCAGGTTCGCGTTCACCTTGACCTCAGCTCGCTCCCAAAGGTGGTTACCCCAGCTACGGTATACCACTCACGGTTTGTCGAACTTCGTTCGAAGTTCATTAATACGTTCTTCATTTATACAGATGGCCCTAAGACCAACGACGGTGTCGGGTGTTCTTTCATTGTCGGGGCACACAGTTTAAAATACCGGCTCCATGGCCACTGTTCGGTCTTCACAGCTGAGCTATTTGCCCTCTATCAGGCTGTTCTTTACATCCGCCGCCACCGACATTCTACTTATGTCATCTGCTCTGATTCCCTGAGCGCCATCCAGAGCCTCAGTGATCCGTATGCGGTTCACCCTTTCGTGCACCGGATCCAACGCTCTCTTCAGCAGCTGGCGGACGACGGTTCTCCGGTTAGCTTTATGTGGGTTCCTGGCCATGTCGGTATCCCTGGGAACGAAGCTGCAGATGCCGCGGCCAAGGCTGCGGTCCTCCAGCCTCGGACAGCTTCTTGTTGTGTGCCTTCATCTGATTTTAGCAGGGTCATTTGACAGCGCATTTTATCGGTGTGGCATGCCGAGTGGGCTACACTTACGGAGAACAAGCTTCGGGCCTCGAAACCTCTCCTCACGGCTTGGACGACCTGTTCACGCCCTTCTCGGCGGGAGGAGGTCGTTTTGGCCCGGTTACGGATTGGACACTGCCGGTTCAAAAAAATGGTTCAAATGGCTCTGAGCACTATGGGACTCAACTTCTGAGGTCATTAGTCCCCTAGAGCTTAGAACTAGTTAAACCTAACTAACCTAAGGACATCACAAACATCCATGCCCAAGGCAGGATTCGAACCTGCGACCGTAGCGGTCTTGCGGTTCCAGACTCTGCCGGTTCAGCCACCGCCATCTGCTGACGGCTGCGCCGGCGCCGTTCTGCCCATGTGGGCGATTGCTGACGGTACGCCACATTTTAACGTCCTGTCCGAATTTTAATACACTGCGTCTTGATCTTGGCCTGCCATGTACTCTGGATGCCATTTTGGCGGATGGCCCAGGAGCAGCTGCACGCTTTCTTCGTTTTATCCACTTGACAAACCCGTCTAAGGACATTTGATTATGCTGTTTTCTTTTAATCCCTTGCCTGTTAATGTGTCTTTTATAGTGTTGTCCTTTTTAGTTGCTGTTTTAACATTGTGCCTCGCAGTGCATTCCTAACGTAGTCTGGGCGCTAATGACCACTGTAGTTGTGCTCCCTAAAACCACA
This sequence comes from Schistocerca nitens, assembly GCF_023898315.1. Lineage (NCBI taxonomy): Eukaryota > Metazoa > Arthropoda > Insecta > Orthoptera > Acrididae > Schistocerca > Schistocerca nitens. The sequence goes on from NC_064623.1 coordinate 170,258,496, forward strand.
AAAAAGCGTATATTGTTACTTAAATCAATAAAAGCAAGTCTTCTGGTCCAGAGTATATTGATGCAATAGCTCGATACTTAAGAATCATATACAACCATTCGGTCGACGAAAGATCCGTATCCAAAGACTGGAATGTTGCACATGCCACACTAATATTCAAGAAAGGTAGTAGGAATAATCCGCTAAATTACAGACCCATATCATTAACGTCGATATGCAGCAGGATTTTGGAGCATACATTGTGTTCGAAGATTATGAGTTACCTCGAACAGAATGGTCTATTGACACACAGTCAACACGGATTTAGAAAACATCGTTCCTGTGAAACACAACTAGCTCTTTACTCGCACAAAGTGTTGAGTGCTATTGACAAAGCATTTCAATTAGAGTCCGTATTTCTGGATTTCCGGAAGGTCTTTGACACCGTATCACACGAGTGGCTTGTAATCAGAATGTCAGTTAGTCCACAAGATCTTGCACCGACACCGACACCCCCGTGCCCGCTGACTAGATCTGACGTCAGTACCTGGATGATAACCCTTCCTTTCCATTTCTCTATGAATGATACTTGAGCAAATGGTGGCAATCCATTTAGCTACATTTCATGGTTCAAGACACGAAGCATATTTTGTATGTTTTTCTGTCTCTTTCTTCTCTGTTCTAGTGTACACTTGAAATTTGATGGGAAGGAAATAAATGTGCAAGTGATGTTGCTCTCTATTGGAACAATGAACTGAAAAGAGTTACAGGTCTTCTCGAATGCAACGCTTCACGCGGCTTCCTCCATCGGAGACTCGAGTCCCATCTCGGGCACGGATGTGTGTGTTGTCCTTAAGGGGCTCCGGAACGCCCTATACTTGCAATGTTAAAATAACGCTTATAAATTACATCTTTCGTCACAAAGTATTTGAGGTAGGAAGTTGAACTTTTTACAGATTATTTATTGGAATATGGGCTACAACTTAACACAGGGATTTTACGAAATTTTAGTTCAGTTATTAAAGATGATTTTTTTTCAATTGTAATGAAAATTCACAACATTTTTTTTGCAATTTTTTATTTATATATTCAAAAATATACAGTTTTTTGGAAAAAAGGCTGTGTTAAATTATGCAGAAGGTACTGTGTAACATTTACTGAAAGTTTGAAACAAATATGTTTGGAAGATCCTTAGAAAACATGTAATTAGTATGAGAAAATAAAAGTTTTGGGAATCGAGCGACAAAGATTGGATTAACTTTTTAGTGCATTCCAGGTCCATAGGATGGATTATCTTCATCCTCTGCAAACTCCTCCTACAGCTTCCTCTTGTTCCTCCTCCTGTTTACTCTTGCTTGTATTTCTAGACTCTTTACAGCCCTGTCTGCAGCCCGAAGGCGTTCCTTGTCTAAAGCAAGCATCGCTCGTACCATGTTAGAACCTATCTTCATTCCCATATTTCTAAATACCTTGCACCTTACAATGTTGCCATCATTGAAAGTCGCAACAGCATCATACACACCAAAGTGAAGTGTTTCTATTCCAACAAATACAGTCTTGGGGATTCTCGACCATATAACACTATTTACACTTTCATTGGGGTTTTGAGTTTTTCCGTGAATACACTTTTTCAACAGTTCAGGTGCTGCTAAGTCTCTGAAAATAGGTTTTATCACCTCCATTATTGCATGAGGCAGACTATGCTTATGAGTGTACACTTCACCAGTTAGCAATCCTTTGTTATATTTACACCAACTGTCTTCTTCTTTGGAACACAAGCTATGTTGGGGATTTTCATCGTCTTTATCGTTTACAGTAATAACACATATCTTTGGCTTTCCAACATTTCTCCTTTTCTTAAAAGCCTTCAGAGGATTTCTAATAACTTTACTTTTACTCATTATTATACTTCAACAAAACAGAGACTCAAGAAACAGAATTAATTACGAATATTTTCGAGATAACGACAGAGTAAATAAACATGAAACAATCGACAATCACACCAGCGATATATATTGAACCATCACAGGTTAGCCACAACACATACTTTATGTCACATCACTAAAATGTACCTGATGAACACTGACGTTAATAATAACACCATTTGACAGCAGTTTAACAGCGCCACGGTGGGTCACGCCCATGTAGAACACATTTCAAAAAAAATTTAAAAATAGTTGTAGTCTTCGGAATTGAATAAATTATATATCTATTAAAAGGTAATAGTCTGCAGATTCAGAAAACGCAAAAAAGTAAAAATTGAACTTTTCATGATTTTGAGCCTTTTCGGAGCCCCTTAAGCGTAAGTTAGTTTAGTTGATGATGGAGAAAGTGAGCCACTACAGAGCTGTCGTGTGGTGTGTTGCAGGTGGCGATGGACTGGCGTGTGAGGATAGCGTGGTGGCTGCTGGTGGTGCTCCTGCTCGCATCCGTCTCGACCCCCGCAGAGGGGGGCAGAGGAGGTGGGTCCCGCGGCGGGGGTTCGCGGGGCGGTGGCAGCCGTGGCTCGGGGTCTACCTGGAGCAGGAACAGGAACAGGAACAGCGGCAGTGACAGCCACAGTTACAAGCACGTCACATCGAAGCCCGTCACCCAGAGGTGAGTCCCGCCAATCGGTTCCATCTTTTGGAGAGGTTGCAACACGTGGTTCTCGATTGGGTACACGACCGTCTGTTAGGTACACGTCAAGGAAACAAATGAGTGAAATCGCAAAGTAGCACACGATCTTGATGGCCAGCAAGTCGTGAAATGCACAAGAGCTACCACTAAACGTCGTGGCTTCGATCCCAAATGGCCCAGACGTGATCCTGTGTAATCTCGATTTCTCTTGAGACGTTCTGTGTGGGAGTGCTTACCGGACGACTGTGTCAAAAAAGTTGCTGTCCGTTCACGCCCTGGCCGTGATTGCGTGGGTCAGGTGCTCCAGCATTCTTCAGAGAAAGCTTGCCCATTCCTTCCCACATGTTATCGGGCATTGCTGTGCTGAAATATGGAATGTGAGGTTGCCCAGATGAGGAACAGTCTATGGGCTCTACAATCTTCCCGACTACAGCTCAGGTTGCCTTCGATGCATAGGGTCAATATCTCTTATTGTAATCAGAGGCAGCATATGTTCAGTTTCGGCACTGTCATCAACATTATTTTCATCACTATTATCAGCATCATTGTTATTGGCATCATCACTTTTACGATATTTTTTGTCTCACATCATCATTATTAGCATCATTACCATACTCATCACTGTTGTCGTTGTAGTCATCACATTATCTCTGTCATTATTGTCATCATATCATCATCATCATCATCATCATCATCATCATCATCATTGTCATATCATCACCATTGTCATCAAATTATCGCCACTGTCATTATTGTCCGCTTATTTTGCTAATTATCATCACATTACTATTAGCATCACTGTCGTCACATTGTATTGGTCCCTGTCTTAGGCTGTTAACAGCGCACACATCCCAGGGGCTAATGTGAAAGAAACTCGTGCCAGTTTGCAGAGGCGGCAAAGATCAACAGGCTGCCAGGATTCTACTAATGGTTAACTATTCAGTCTCTGACCGTGTAAAGAACTGAAAACCTCCTTGCAGCTGGTCCTTGACTAGTATGGAGACTAAGAAAGAGGGTCCGCAGAAATCACAACTAAAAAGGTATAATAGGAAAATTGGGCATATAGAATTAAGAGATTATAACTTTACAATATTCAGCTGAGGGCAGCCTTTGCTAATGTTAAGCATTGCTAAATGACGGCATATGAATTGAAAACTTAGCTAAGAGACACTATAAATACACAGCTCAGTGAAAACTTCCTTGGGCGGCATGAAGGGCAGTGGTGAGCTAGATGGACAATGTTGTGGGGTATTCAGAGGGAGAGAGTATTGATCCATAGTACAGATTCACATGACAGGGGCAAGGTCACGGTGGAAGCTTACTCTGTGGGTGGTGCCATCAAACGGTCATATTAGCCCGAGATGGTTGCACACACCACCTGAATGAAGTGGCGTTCCTATGCGAGAGACTCTGCCGAGTTTTTCTCGAGTTAAATTGTCGCTAAATTTGTGCTAATGATACCACCCTCACTGGCGTCTTGCAGTCGGCAATGGAAATGCCTGTTTCTGACAGATGCTGATAGCGAACACGCACGGGGATTTGGCAGATCTAGTGATGCTTGCCCGCTGGGCCAAGCCTACACTGGCGCTGACTAAGAGTGCCCCCTGCTACTGCTGGTGGCAGCTACACGACCCAGTCTGTCACAGTACTACTTGGGCATTATTGCTGTTTGTTCTTTTGTAAAGTTTCTTCACAGTGCTTGGAGAAAGCTACAAGTTAAATAAAACTTAAGTGTTTGCTAATCATTCCTGCCCTGTCCAACTTCCCTAAATGACAGCTTGTCCAATTTCCCTAAATGACAGCTTGTCCAATTTCCCTAAATGACAGCTGCTACACTGCTCTTTAGCCAACCTCTCCTTACCTTTGCGTTTGAAGTAGTGCACAACAAAATGCAAGGCAGCAAGTGCCTACAGCAAAACACGTCTGTGATGGACACGAACCTTCATCTGTTGGTCCACATCTAATCCAAAACTGAATGGGGATTAGTGCAGTGGCGGTCCGACCTTTTATGACTTCAGAAGACACCCCCCCCCCCCCCCATGTGCCCTCCAGTGGGCTTCTGACTCCAAACAAAAATAATGGAGGCGGGGGGGGGGGGGAAGGGGCACTGACCATATCTTTTGCTGACAGTATCTTCACGTTCGGGGCTAGTCACAATTGTGGGAAAAGCGGTCTTCATTATGTTCCTGCCCCTCTGCATGGAAGATAGGAGGAACTGTTTAAAACTTGAAGAGTATTTAATGATTGCCACCATTTTCAGTGAATTAAGAATTCTTTAAATGTCTCCAGCTAAAAATTTGGTTCTGGATTTTGATTCCTCATCACTTGTGGATACTTATGATATTCTCTCTCTCTCTCTCTCTCTCGCTATGATGATGATGATGATGATGATTTGGATTGTGGTACACTCAACGGCATATTTATCAGCACCTGTGTAAATTCCAAATCTTGTCACAGTCCTGCCTCGCCATTTTCCTTAGTGATAATGAAACGACAGCACAGGCACCCAGCTCCTGGGTGGAGAGAATCCCCAACCTGGTCGGAAATCAAATCAGGACCTGATGATCCAGAGGCAGCAGTGCTAACCACTAGGCCACAAACTGTGGACTGCAAACAAATGAGTACACTGCTGGAGTATCTGTTATCGAAGAGTTATGAATCTGTAAGAAGATTGCACGAGTTTTGATTATCACTATTTTTGTTCTTTGCATGAGGTACAGTGTGGCCACTCACACGTGCATCTCGAAATGTGACATTACAACATCATTCTTATTGTGATTCTCACTATAATTGTCATTGTCATCATCATCATTATTATCATTATTATTGCCCTTGTGGTGACATCACTTTCATTATTGTTGCAGCCATGTTGTTTTCACATCATCTCATATCATTATTATTATTATTATTATTATTATTGGTATTTGGAGGTACTTGATTGTATCGCTGGTGAAATCTTCTCTGCTCTTCGATGAAATTCTACCACACAGAACGTTTTCCATATAGGATTTCCCCATTTCACTCCCACCATGGAATCTGTCACTTATGTATCATTGCATATGTGCTGGCTTCAATTTCACTGTGCTTTCTCTGCATTCAGAATTTACGTTTTTAAAATTTTCTTACATTCTCTATGTTGAAAACTTGACACAACGTCAAGTGGCGGTACATCTACAACAGCTGAATTATTATTCTAATATTATTTTGTATTGCAGTCTTTTGTTGCATTTGTTTTTATAATTATTACCAGCCTCATTGAAATTTTGAGCACCTTCAAATCCATTGTTGTTGTCACTGAAAGCCATCAATTTTATATGCCATGTGTGGCCACCATTAGTGGGTTACAGAAGTTGTGCACAGTACATAATGCTGACAGGTTGCTCTGCAACTATTGTGGATCTGAAAATGCTCAAAATTTGAACGAAACTGATAATCATTATAAAGACAAATGTGCCATTACACTGCAATAAAACATTAGAATAAAAGTTCTCTGTAATTTGTATCAATGTATCACTATGTATTTATATCTAAAAACAAAGATGATGTAACTTACCAAACGAAAGTGCTGGCATGTTGATAGACACACAAACAAACACAAACATACACACAAAATTCAAGCTTTTGAAACCAACAGTTGCTTCATCAGGAAAGAGGGAAAGAAAGGAAAAGATGAAAGGATGTGGGTTTTAAGGGAGAGGGTAAGGAGTCATTCCAATCCCGGGAGCGGAAAGACTTACCTTAGGGGGAAAAAGGACAGGTATACACTCACACACACACATATCCATTTGCACGTACACAGACACAAGCAGACATTTGTAAAGGCAAAGAGTTTGGGCAGAGATGTCAGTCGAGGTGGAAGTACAGAGGCAAAGATGTTGTCGAATGACAGGTGAGGTATGAGCGGCGGCAACTTGAAATTAGCAGAGGTTGAGGCCTGGTGGGTAACCGGTAGAGAGGATATATTGAAGGGCAAGTTCCCATCTTCGGAGTTCTGACAGGTTGGTGTTATGTTAGTTTTTGCAAATATGTTTGTTATTGTCACTGTTGCATTTCGAAATCTTTTCTGTCATCTTACTTTCTCTTTCTGTTTTTGCAAGTACACTAACACCAACCTGTCAGAACTCCGGAGATGGGAACTTGCCCTTCAGTATATCCTCTCTTCCCATTACCCACCAGGCCTCAACCTCCGCTAATTTCAAGTTGCCGCCGCACGTACCTCACCTGTCATTCGACAACATCTTTGCCTCTGTACTTCCGCCTTGACTGACATCTCTGCCCAAACTCTTTGCCTTTACAAATGTCTGCTTGTGTCTGTGTATGTGCGGATGGATATGTGTGTGTGTGTGTGCAAGTGTATACCTGTCCTTTTTTCCCCCTAAGGTAAGTCTTTCCGCTCCCGGGGTTGCAATGACTCCTTACCCTCTCCCTTAAAACTCACATCCTTTTGTCTTTCCCTCTCCTTCCCTCTTTCCTGATGAAGCAACTGTTGGTTGCGAAAGCTTGAATTTTGAGTGTGTGTTTGTGTGTCTATCAACATGCCAGCACTTTCGTTTGGTAAGTTATATCATCTTTGTTTTTAGATATATTTTTCCCCACGTGGAATGTTTCCCTCTATTATATTCACTATGTATTTAAATATTTGTAATGCTACATTCATTTGGAATTCCCTTGTACTTTGTTCCAGTAGCTTAAAGCGAAAGTTATCATGGCTGAAGTTTTTGGCAAAGGGCTGGAGGGGGGGGGGGGGGGGCGCTCTGAGTGAGAACTTATGCTGGAGTCACTAGGGGACGTTAACTGACAAGTTGCAATGTGCTCAGGTTCAGTGGCAAGCTGAAAACGACCCCAAAGACCAAGGACCATTGGTCTTCACACTACACAACCAGCAGACCTATTGGATGGAAAATACCCCCTCCACGCAAGGAAGACAGTGGTAGTGCAAACAGCATCGGTGGCCATCGGTACAAGCCGACAGAAGACTCCCGAAAAGCTGTCACAGAAAAGTACGACCGGCGCTACAAGCCGACCGAGGCCGTTCCTGTTGCCACGACACACCGTCACCGACACGGGCACCGGAACCACACAGAGCCCTCGATCTCGAAGCACGACACTACGAGCTCACGTAATGTTTCCAGACACGGGGGAAATCTGTGGCCTTCTCAGCCGACACAGCGGCCGAGCCTCCACACGAAGGCCCCGGTCACCAGTTCGTACAACAGGTCTCGTGATGCATTCCAGGCTGGAGGAATTCCAGGTCACCTCCAACCGTCACAGGAACCCAGCCACCGTGTGAACCACTGGCCACCACTTCCTGCATCCACGACTGGGTGAGATTTGAACAGAGGAGGCATGTGTTGCTTTAGAATGTCCTGTGCTGTGAAATACAAGTGTCCTGCTCATCCGTGTTTTGTCGCTTGGAGTGATGGAATGTCACTTCACTGTGCTGTCAGTTTCTTTGGGAGAAAAACATTGTAATATGTTATGTTATTAGCAGACATTTTGTCAGAGGCAGTCAGAGACTGTGTATAACTTAAAGGGTAGGAATATTTTTGTCAGTAATATGCCTTGTACAGTGACAATATTTTCTCATTTTGGTCAGAACCTTTTCAGAGCTACAACTTGGTTCTCAATGACTTTTTAGGCATTACATCTGTTGCAGTTTATCACCTAGCAGTAAATGAATGATATAGTTGTTTGTCTTGTCACAGATGCCTATTCATATCATTTATATCTAAAGACAAAGATGATGTAACTTACCAAACGAAAGCATTGGTATCTTGATAGACACACTAACAAACACAAACACACACACAAAATTCAAGCTTTCACAACCTACGGTTGCTTCATCAGGAAAGAGGGAAGGAGAGGGAAAGACGAAAGGATGTGGGTTTTAAGGGAGAGGGTAAGGAGTCATTCCAATCCCGGGAGCGGAAAGACTTACCTTAGGGGGAAAAAGGGACAGGTATACACTCGCACACACACATATCCAGCTGCATATATATAGACACAAGCAGACATCTGTAAAGGCAAAGAGTTTGGGCAGAGATGTCAGTCAAGGCGGAAGTACAGAGGCAAAGATGTTGTTGAATGACAGGTGAGGTATGAGTGGCGGCAACTTGAAATTAGCAGAGGTTGAGGCCTGGTGGGTAACAGGAAGAGAGGATATACTGAAGGGCAATTTCCCATCTCCGGAGTTCTGATAGGCTGGCGTCAGTGGGAAGTATCCAGATATCCTGGATGGTGTAACACTGTGCCAAGATGTGCTGGCCGTGCACCGAGGCATGTTTAGCCACAGGGTGATCCTCATTACCAACAAACACTGTCTGCCTGTGTCCATTCATGCAAATGGACAGTTTGTCGCTGGTCATTCCCACATAGAAAGCTTCACAGTGTAGGCAGGTCAGTTGGTAAATCACGTGGGTGCTTTCACACGTGGCTCTGCCTTTGATCATCATTTGTTTACTGCCAGGTGACAAACTGCAACATTTATTCTACTCTATGGACCCAAATGGTGACTTTAAGTTTCCCATTAACCTAGGGTTCATTTCAAATAACTGCCTGCTTTTGCACCAATACTGTTGTGTGTCTTCTGTAGTCAAGTACGTGGTTTTTAAGTTGCTTTGGAACCATGAAGAATTCTCACTAATATTGTCTAGTCTGTTCCTATCTTATTCAAGGATATTATTTTCCGCAGTCCTACTGCCACATATGCCACCCAAATGTATTACAGTTTCTTAATCTTTCACATATTTCACTATTTCCTTGATTTCCTCATGTGTTTCCTGCATTTCATCATCAGCTTGTGGCAAGAATGACTTTTAGTGGTACTTGGTGATGGCTTCATTACTTACAGACTAATAAATAAATGCATTACCCCCATTCTCTAATCATCTTAGCCTGTTTGTCATCTTAACATAGCTTAAATTTTAGCTTTCCAACAAGCTTGTATATATGTAAACATATTCATTTTTGAAAGTCAAAAGTATTCAACATTTACATCCTCAATCATCAGTGCTGTTATTCAGTGCCTAGAATTATGTCAGGTCAGTTTTGACATATTTGCTTGCAAAAGCAAAAGTCTTAGGTTCTGGTTCCAGTATTGCACACACTTTTGATCTTCCAGGATGTTTCACTATAGGTGATGTCAACTGATAATAGGAAAGAACTTATTCTGTGCAGGCAGAAGTGGCTATCAACATTTCAAATTAACTAAGATCATATCTGTTAACTGTGTGAGGAACCTATGAAAATATTCTCAATCACATTTGAATGCCTCTGTAACAAATATAGATGTATTTATCATTGGAACGGATGATGCATCAAAGTTCTGATAAGAGCTATGTTCCTGTGTTATGGTTCTTTGAAGAATGGGTACTGAGTAGTGTGTAGTCGCAAGAAAAATTTCATGATGCCAATACATCAACCACTTCTAATGCAGTGACCAGCAGATGACATGCCTGGGCATCACAGAGGTAATTTATGAAACCACTAAACTGGCCAATACAACTTAGTTAATCAGTTACTGTTTTTGCCTTGCAAACTGATGTGGTGGGTGCACACTTCAGCCAGTGGCATCGTATTACATCTCTTGGCTCTGAGTAAGTTTGAATTTCTCATTTCTACAGTACTGTAGCGACATCCTGGATATCTGATGTTATGTGCAATGCAATATACAAACTCACTCACATTATACTTTTTTTTCATTCCTGTTTCCTTATTAGTGCACTGAAGACCCATCCCTGGTGCCATATTGACTATGAAAGTCAGATCCCTGCCGTACACATTCTCTTGAAATTTTTGTTCAAAGTCACTGGCTTAGCCACCTCTGAATACAATAACTGTTAACTCTTGCTGATAAATGACTTCACAGAGTTGTTGGATTAACAACAAAAGTTAACAGTTGCACTTATACAACAAGAACTCCTTAAGTGAACGTACCAAGAAGTAAGTGGATAAAAGAAAGGGCTACAAAATAAATCCAAGAGTTCGCAGTGTGAGATGAGTAAAAAATGCAGAGGATTATGATTATTGAGACACACAAATCTTAAAATTTGTTATAATTTCTGGAAACATTTGTGTTCTAGAGACAGCCACGGCAGACATGGATTATAAAGACTGCATAAGACAACAGATGAAGATGCTGTTATTATTAACTCAGTTTCACAAACTGTTGGGATAAATAACAATGCGTTGTGTAACACTACAGGTACATTGGAAAGCCATACCTTTGCAGTGAAAAGTATTGTAACAATGTGATGTAAACTCTCAATATCAATAATTTTAATATCTGAAAAAAATGAAGTATTCTTAATAGTTTAGTACCTATGGTCTCACAAGAGTATTTGTTACTTGCTTTAAAATTTTTTTTAATGTTGTGTGGAGCTTGATTGTTTTTGTGCATCACCCCAAATGACTGTGTTACCATCGATAATATATGTGCATTGGTGTGCTTATTTTGTCCAGCATTACCCTCATATTGCATTAGGATTGTCAGGAAGATGGGTAGACTAGACACTAAATTAAAAAAAAAAAAAAAAAAAAGTGTTCACAGAGATTTGAATTTTCCATTGAATTGAATCATGCATTAAATATTCTGCTATAATTACTAGCAGACAGGATGTATTGAAAGTCCTTAACTTCACGACGTGAAATTACTAGTACCACAGTACAAACCGAGTGAGGTGGTGCAGTGGCTAGCTCACTGGACTCGCATTCGGGAGGACGACGGTTCAATCCCGCATCCAGCCATCCTGATTTAGGTTTTCCGTGATTTCCCTAAATTGCTCTAGGCAAATGCCAGGATGTTTCCTTTGAAAAGGCATGGCCGACTTCCTTCCTCTTCCTTCCCTAATCCGATGAGACCAATGACCTTGCTGTCTGGTCTTCTCCCCGAAACAACCCAACCCCCAATACAAATGTGTGAAGTAGAAAATGCTAATCCTGCTTTTTAGTACTTGTGTGATGCTCTGTCAGGAAAAACAAACCTGTAATCATTAGATACATAATTAGTGGTGTCCTGCTTGACACATTCACACTGTGTAAATATCTGGGGATGACATTGCAAGCAAAATGAAATGTGAGGATTGCAGTAGGGAAGGCAAATCATTGTGTTCAGTTTATCCTGAGAATTTTGGGAAAGTGTGAGTCATCTGTAAAAGAGACTGCACATGTGACATAGTGTGACCTATTTTTGGGTACCGGTACTGCTCGAGTGTTTGCAATCCGTTCCAGGTCATATTACAGAAAGACATTGAAGCAATTCAGAGACGGGCTGCTACTTGTCACTGGTAAGTTTGAACAACACTGAAGTGTTACAGAGATGCTTTGGAAACTCAAATGGGAATCCTGAAAGGAAAGACAACATACTTTTTGAGGAACGTTGTTGGGGAAATTTAGAGAACTGGCATTTGAAGCTGACTGCAGAACTACTGTCACTGAGATATATTTCACATAATGATCATCAAGGTAAAATACGAGAAATTAGGGCTCATTTGGAGGCATATAGACAGTTGTTTTTCTCTCATTCTATTTGCGAGTGGAACAGGAAAGGAAATGACTAGTAATGTATGGGGTATCCTCTGCCGTGCACCATTCGGTGACTTGCAGAGTATGTATGAAGATGTAGAGGAAAGATGAGTTGGCTGGGGAAGGTTTTGAGGGGGTTGAGGGAAGGGGGAGAAGAGGGGAGCTGATGGCAAGTCTTTCTGATCCTAGGACAAGAATGAGAGTAGAGAAAGATAAAGAATGCAGAAGGCATGACTGTTGCTTTCTGTATCACTCACAACTGCTGCAGCATCCTTGACAAACCATATAATGTTCACACACCATTACCTCTACCTGTGCTTCCCCCCCCCCCTCCCCCCTCCTCTCCCTCCCCCACAATGCCCCACCCCCTTGCAGTCATTCCTCCTTTAAAACTTACCCTTACATGCTCCCTTTACTACTGTCCTGTCTTATCGCTGATAAACACTACAGCAAAAAAGCCTGAACGACATATGAAATCACTAATGTCATTTAGTCACTGACATATTCATTTCATGGCTGTTTTTACAGGGTGTATACTAAGGTCAGAGCAGGGTAGGAGATGTGGACACTAGCAAAATTTTCCAAATAAGCAAAGACCGGAAATGCACTGTTGTGAAGCTGCTGCCATAAACTGACAGCTGAGCAGCGACAAGTGCGTGGAAATTAGTGTAATTAGTTATCAGCAGTGCAGTTTTGTCCACCTAAGCTGCAGCTGTGTTATACTGTGCACTGTACTTCATCAGAATTCATTCATATTCTCCATACATTAAAACATACAGGGAGTCCATAATTAAAATTCCAGTTTCAGAACACTGTAGAAAGAGAACAACTGCTCAGAATGACATCAAATTTGGATGGCATATTATTGTCACATCGGGAACCATCATGGAACAAAAAAAATTTTACGAACATATGGCAGTGCAAGCATCTTAAGGTAAATGGAGTCAACTACAAATGACAGATGAATCGCAATGCGACGGCTGTGGTTTGAATTACACATTACACCATCCGTACTCTTCGATCTGCAAGACTTTGCAAGTTTGGTAGGTAATAGTTGTGGCACTCTTAGCTAAGTAAGTCTATCCACCACGGCAAGGTCGTACCGCATTGTATCGGAAAAGTCAGGTTTTAATTGTCCTGAGGCCAGAAACTGCATAAAAAGCAAATTGACATTTATTAATTGTCCTGGTGCCAAAAATCATTAAGAAGACAAAATGACATCAGTTTCTGATTGTCTTCAGAGTGGTGCAGGACATGTTCAGTATACTGTCCACCATTTTCTGCCACAAGTTTAAATCAATAAACAGCACATTCTACAATGGATCAGATTGTCTCGTGGTTCACATTCAGAATGTGTTGTGTAATATGTACCATCAGTTCAGCTATATTTGTAATTTGAGCACTCGACACATCTTTCAGATAACCCCATAGCCAGAAGTCACCGGTGATCTGGATGGCCAGGTTGTATGGAAATGATGGCTGATAATTCTAGCATTTCCAAAATGCCTCTGCAGCAGCCAATTCACTGGCTGTGCAGTGTGCAGAGGAGCACCATCATGCATAAAAATGATCACATTTACCCTTGCAGAATGAAGCTGTACCGGTTGATGTGCGTGCAGACTGTCCATTGCCCACATTCTACAATTCTGTACATTGACATGACTTTGGACATGGAAATGGTCTTCATCTGTCCGCAAAATGTTCCTTGGCTTTCCACTGTCCGCTTCCATGCAAGCAAGAAATTCCAGAGCAAGCATTTGTCTTGCTGGCAGGTCAGCAAGAAGCAACTCCTGAAAATGGGTGATTTTGTATGGATAGCTATGCAGAATGTTTCGTTGGATTTTATGCGCTGTGCTCACTGGCATGTCCAGTGTTTGGGCAATTTCCTGTGCACTGCATGTTTGCACACCACTATTAGTCCCTCCTACAATGCTATGGCCACATCTTTGACAGAAGTCTGATCAGCTGCTTTCCACCCTCTGCCATATTGCACCTCAGAAGCGCCTGTCTTCTTGAATTTTGTAATCATTTTCTCCAGACCCTTATCAATGTCCTTTCTCATCCCCCTCAGCATCTTGAACTCCTGCCATCACTATTCTTGTAACAGAGGTTTGCCAGTGAGTGTGATCCTTCATGGAGATAGTCATGTTAGGTGCAGACAGAGGAGCAGCTGTGTGCTGTGTGTCGGTTGGTTTGCATATTCTGACATTTACAGTGCAATCTGTTGCTCAATTTTTTTGTTACATGACGTTTTGCCCTGTGTCAGTAATATGCTGTTCAAATTTGATGTCATTCTGAGCAGTGGTTCTCATTCTGCAGTGTTTTGAAACTGGAATTTTAATTGTGGACACCTTGTTTTTCCTTATTAATAACACCGCCCCTTACAGTAACACATGTCGACTAATTTACTGCACTGCTTCAGCGTAATTGATTTAACAGCGCACAGTAAGTATGACAGAATATCCAGCACTAACATGACCAGTTGTGGATAGGTATTGAAGGTTTGCCTAGTTTTGACTGTTGAGCTAAAACCATTACCTTCAGCTAATTCAATTTGTAACTGATTTCCTTAGCTAACGGATATTAGCCGGGACTATTTAGTTTAAATGCATACACTTCTGTCACTGTTTTTCTGTCATTTTATGGCTGTAGCCCACAAGGGTGTTTTTATGGCTCGTCATCTGGAGAATTTTGCTCAGTTTGATATCCCACCCATGCTCAGATATTATCGGGTTGTTTTTCTGTACCCTGTATAAGAAAGATCACAATGAAACTGGCCCAATGCATGACTAGATACATAGCTACTGTCCACCTTGGGGGGTCATGCAGCACCCAGTTGCCGAATGTGACTCAAGGACCCTGGGTTCCTTTATCAGTGCACTAAGCTATATATGTATATTCTCTCTGTGAACTTAAGTTCTATGTGATCTTCCCCAACCAATCCCTCTTTCCTATTTGTGATGAAGGGAAATGTAAGTTACAAAAAATAAGATCGTTTTTCCAACATCCAGTTTTTATCAACAATAATAGGGACTTTTTTTACTGGAGATAAGGCCATTCTCTCTCCTAATTGTAACAGTTGTCTCAATTGAATTTTTCCATTTGATACAATTAAGTACACTATCAAACACAAGACCACATGGAGTTGCAAGTACCATGCATTTAAAATAGTTAACCGAACGACCATCAGAAGTGACTATTAAAGTTACTGAGTAGAATCTAGTTTGTGAAGTATGGGTGAATTCTGGGTAGTAATTTTGAAAAATTGACTTGATTTCTTCTGCGTGTATACTATCTGATACGAGAAGAACTGATACAAACTGTTACTAATCCAAGCAGATGAAGTGCATGTTATTGGAAGTGAGATCACATTGGCATGAGTAGGAAAGTGGTGTGATTTTAACCCAAATTTACTGCAGTTCATAATGTTTATTTGTAAGCAGCAGTTTTATTTGCTGTATTCCTCACTGTGTGCAAAATTTTGGCAAAAGAATTTGAAGTGCAGTAACTAGCACAGTGTGTGTTATTTCACATGGTTAAATTTCTGTTGTGACTATTTACAGTGTGGATAGTATGTTAAAACTTCACCTTGTTGTTTAATTGCAGTGTACTTCTATGAGCCATTGTTGTCAGTTATTGTGCTTCTTCAGATAAGGAGAAATTGTGTGCTTTGTACACTGTGCAGTTTCTATAACTTCTGCAGCCTTACATTGTTGCCCATGTCAGATACCATGTATGCTTGTGCAAAATTATGTATGTTTGTTTTTTGTGCCAAAAGTAACACCAGTGATGTCTGTCCTGTTGTGAGCTTCATAACAAGATGTTACCATTGTTATGTTGTTGCAAGTATTGTTATTATTTAATGATAATAATAATAATAATATTGCAGGTCTGTGTTAGTATTTAGTAGTTTTTGTGATTTTTCTGATTTGGCAACAGAGGGCATAAAAAATGTTGGGGAAGTTTTCAGAACACACATCTCATAGACAGAGGTAGAAACTTACATTACGTGCATTATCCACAAGTCTTCATAGTACATTTTTTATGCAAACGCAGGAACAGAATATATTAGCATACCAGTCGAAACTCTTCCTTATGTAAAATGTTCAAAATGCGTTCCATTAACACTGTTACGTGCATGGTATTAAACACACACACACACACACACACACACACACACACACACACACACACACACACACAAGAAAGAATGATATCTCTTCTACACTCCCTATTTTTTCAGAAAGCCTCTTTTTCATTCTACAGCTTTCCTCTAGTGAAACACGAGGGCATGTATAGCCTGTCAGTACCACTCCTTGTTCTGGTCACGAAGCCATTTCTTTAATGTGCAAATCACCACACTGGTATTATCAAAATGCCTTCCACAAATGGCATCCTTTAATTGCAACTCTGAGGGACCTAGGTCAGGACTGTAGGGTGGCTAGGCCAACACTGTCTAACCCTGTTTAGTGACGTGTTCCAAAGTCTTCAAACTTGTGTGAGGCCGAGCATTATCATGTTCAATCAATCAATCACCTGGATTGTTATATCACAGAAGTCACTGGAAGTGGTTCTTGAATTTAGTTAATGTGTTCACATATGCTTCAGAATTAATGGCGCTTTCACTGTATGCATTATATGCTTGTGAATGAACATATCAGCAATCTGCTTCCTGTCAGGCGTGACAGCCATAGATGGTTACTCTGAACACTGCAAATCTTGGAGTCCTGCCAAGCCACATTCTCGTAATGGCTTTGCCCTATTTGCCCAATTACTAACTGTACTTCTGTTAACTTAAGGTGCTCCAGGAATTGCACACAAACATTTGGGGATGATCCCAACAGTTTCTTTCTCTGCAGTGAGAAACTCAGTGATAACACACTGCTTTTGAAGTACATCACTTACCAATGCCATAATGAAACACTCCTGCAACTAAGATATCTGTCAGAGGAAACTGAAAGTTTGCATGTGCACACTGGAAACTTCAAATAATTCTTACCTAAAGTTTCACATTTTTACCTTTGTTGTTTGAGAAAAAAATTGTGGTGTATAATTTTCTTGTTGACTCTTGTAGGTCTGAAAGGTACGTAGCATGCCCGTTTAATATTTATGAGCACACTTATTGGCAGTACTACCCCAAGATAAGTACTGACCAGCAATTCTGTTTCTTAAATTATAAATGTTCTCAAGTGACTTTTTGTTTCATAAGGTTTCAGAAATTATTCTTGTTTACAGAGGCAGAAGAGTATCCTGCCTTGTAGGACAGTAGTATTAGCTGAATACTTACCACTATTCTCCATATGTGACAGGCCCATTGGATGGAATGTACCAGGGACAAACCATCAAGGGTCCCATGCTCAGCCTCCTGGTCCAGGCTGGAATTTGCCAGGAACAAACACGAACAAGCAGCCTCCTGGACCAGGCTTTAACATCCCAGGGACAAACACAAACAAGCAACCTCCTGGACCGGGCTTCAATGTGCCGGGCACGAACCCGAACCAACAAGGTCCGCACGCTCAGGCTCCTGGCCCCGGCTGGAATGTTCCAGGCGGCAGTGCCAAGCAGCAGCCTTCAGCCTCTGACCTCAACCCACCCCATCAGGCACAGCAGGGCTGGAACGTAGGAAGGTGAGTGCTGTGTTGCCAGTTAAATCTATCATACATAGGGTACTCAGTTTTGCAAACCTGCCTTTCTCCAGAATTACTTTTTTCATAAAGATCATTGTCATCCCTGCCACCACTGCCATGCTCCTGCCTCTGTACCAACACCCTCACCACCTCTAACTAAATGTTTCATCTACTTTTGAAAAAAAATGCAAGTGTTATTAATAATTCCATTAAGCAGGTGATTTTGTTGGTAAGACAACAGAATTTGGTGAAACTAATCTCATCAGAACAGCATTGATACTTATCTTCCATGGTGAATAAACAGCTCCAAGACCCTTAACTGTAAGAAATAATCTGACTTAGAATTTGTATATTTTTCCATTTATCATTCCAGGTACTACAAACAAAGTTCACAATTTCAGGTAATGATCAATTTCCAGTTTGTACGTAAATTAAAGTCCAGTCTCCATCAAAAACAATTTGAACTGAACTGAGCCATGCTAACACAATACTGAGAGATCAAATACAACCAAACCAACACTGCTGAACAGTTAAATGTGCATTAGCTGTTTATAAAATTTTTAATAATACAGGAGCATATATCATCATTAACAAGATCAAATACAATTAAAGCTGTTGCTTTACAAAGAATTATTAACTTCGTGCAGTGTTTTTGAGTCATTAAACCTCAATCTTAATGTTTGAAAGTACATCTGTTTGTAATTGTAAATACTGAAAAAATAACCAGTGAAATATAATTATAATGGTTTGTCAATTACAAAATAATTTTTCCTATTGATAATTTTGCATGTAAATTGATTCCAAAATTAGTGTTAACATTTTTAGAAGAATTTCATGATATTCATTATATTTGTGTGTAAATGATTTATTAAACAAGTTTTTCATTATTCCTGAAAGGCTATTGAAATGATATTGAAATGATGGGTTCCTTTTGTTTACTTGCAGCTATTAACAAAATGTAAAATCTTATAAGAACTGATATTAGCACAAAATAAATATAAAACATTTAGTAAACATTTAATTATGGCTCAGAACTAGCAAAATAAAAAATCTTTTGTTAGCAAATTGATATAAACATGAAAAAATACACATAATTAGAGTGTTTACTAATTGGAAACAGTCTTCTCCAGTACTACCAGACATTGGCAGTTATACTGTACACTGTTGCTGTGACTCCACCATTTGACACCCACTGCTGGAAAGGGTCTCCTCCAGATGTTTCCCTGTGTAATGTAATGGAGCTAATTGCATATATATTGCTGCTGTATGTTTTCTAATCTACCACTTTACATTAGGTTATTTCACCATTCTTTTCTTATCACCTGTAGCCCAGAAAAGGATTTCCTTTGTTCAGGTTCCATGTATTTGCCAGGCTATATGCCCCTCCCACATCTCCTCTCCACTTTGTTCCTGATGCATTTGTTTACATTCCTGTCTCTCCTATTTATTCGCATCATGCATGTCTCCAGTACCCACTTGGAACTCCTTAGTTTTTGAATGTTTTTCCCATTGGAAGTCCATGTCTCACTACCACAAGTAAAAACTATAATAGACACTGATTACTGAACTCCTTTTTCAGATTCATTTGCAGCTTTGTTTTTCATCTTAACCCTCTGTCTGCCTTTTCCTTTTGCTGTCCATTCAGTCAATCTTTTCAGCTTCCCTAAATGAAAAGAAACTCGTCAACAACTGATTCTGTCACTTCAGACTTTTAATATATCGATTGTACCTCATTACAATTCTGTTACGGTTGAGTTTCAGTCCTAGTTTAAATGTGTTGTGGATATAGTGTATCAATTCATACATGCATTATATTCTTTACAACCTATAAAGAAGATAAATGTTTGAGGATTTACAAGATGATGAGTTTTATATTAGCAGTGACAAACAGCTGTTTGTAAGTACCTCTGCCAGCCGTTGTAGAATGTCTGAAAAGGAACTGTATTTAGGGATTTTTTCCCCTCAGAAATTCCAATTGAAATAAAACAATTCCAACACTTGCAAACACATACTTGTACAAAGTTTTAGGTAGTCTGTGTACAAATGTGGGGGTAATGTATCCCTCCTCAGTCACACAGGCATTTGATTTATTATACTCATCGAGTATTGAAGGCTGTGTCTTCTTCCTAGATTGTAAGTTGGTGGATTAATGATCTATTCTACAAATTTGAAATTTTGTTCTTTTGTTGTAGAATTTTATTGATGTTAAAGATGAAACATGACTATACCATTTATCTGTGATGCAGAAGTGACCTTCATGTGAAATTTTCTTGAGTGGCACTTTTTTAAAAGAGAAATAGTGTTTACTTTGCAGTTCACTGTGCGTAGATGTTTCAAAATGAGTCAATGATTTTATACAAAATACAGATATTATGTTATGAAAGGTATAATGTACATTGCTAATAACAGAGACTGTTTGGATTTATACGATAAAAATTATGTTTCCTGAAACCTCAGAGCAACTGATTGCTGAAAATTTATTTTTCAGATTGCTATCACCAATACAAAAATAGAAGTAATGCATATGATATTCTTCAGCTGTACGCAAAACATTTTTCAGATTTGTTTCTTCTCTCCATGCTGGTCTCTAAATCTCTGCATAAGAACTGCAACATATACACGGCCCAGGCACATTAATGTGACCACGTGCAATAACCACTAGCAGATGGCAGTGGCAGCACTAGAAGTGGAGAAAGCATGTTAAGGAGATGTGGAAAACAGTGCAGCCGTTGTCCTAATGTGAAACAGAGTGATTTATCTGATGTCCAAAAGTGCACGATCAGTGGCTTTTGGGCCAAGGTTGCCACTATCCATAACTGGCGCCAAGGGTTCTATGGCTCACCATGGGCCATAGGTGACAGGTGAATGCCAATACTGCAACTAGACATCCACTTGCCTAATTATAACCTTCTTTCACATGTGTGTTCTGCCACCAATTGATGAGTAGATTTTTTACCTATCCTACAAATATCTACATCTACATCTACATGTATACTCTGCAAGCCACCCAATGGTGTGTGGCAGAGGGCACTTTACGTGCCACTGTCATTAACTCCCTTTCCTGTTACAGTAGCGTATGGTTCGCGGGAAGAACGACTGCCGGGAAGCCTCCGTGCGCACTCGAATCTCTCTAATTTTACATTCGTGATCTCCTCGGGAGGTATAAGCAGAGGGAAGCAATATGTTCGATACCTCATCCAGAAATGCACCCTCTCGAAACCTGGACATCAAGCTACACTGCGATGCAGAGCGCCTCTCTTGCAGAGTCTGCCACTTGAGTTTGCTAAACATCTCCGTAACGCTATCATGCTTACCAAATAACCCTGTGACAAAAAGCGCCACTCTTCTTTGGATCTTCTCTGTCTCCTCTGTCAACCCGACCTGGTACGGATCCCACACTGATGAGCAATACTCAAGTATAGATCGAACGAGTGTTTTGTAAGCCACCTCCTTTGTTGATGGACTACATTTTCGTTGATGGACTACATTTTCTAAGGACTCTTCCAATGAATCTCAACCTGGCACCCGCCTTACCAACAATTAATTTTATATGATCATTCCACTTCAAATTGTTCCGTACGCATACTCCCAGATATTTTACAGAAGTAGCTGCTACCAGTGTTTGTTCCGCTATCATATAATCATACAATAAAGGATCCTTCTTTCTATGTATTTGCAATACATTACATTTGTCTACGTTAAGGGTCGGTTGCCACTCCCTGCACCAAGTGCCTATCCACTACAGATCTTCCTGCATTTCGCTGCAATTTTCTAATGCTGCAACTTCTCTGTATACTACAGCATCATCCGCGAAAAGCCACATGGAACTTCACACTCTATCTACTAGATAGATTTTCTTGGCATGATGGCATCTGCCAGCAGGACAAAGCAACATGTCACACAGCTTGCATTGTACAGGTGGCCTTTTCAGATGCATCACATTTTATGCTTCATGGGACAGATGGCCGTATGCGTGTATTAATTGTCTGAAAGCAAAGACGCTGCAAGCAAGAGGTAGCGTTATGGTCTGCAGAATGTTTTTTGTGGCATTCCCTGGGTTATCTCATCATTCTGGAAGACACAGTGGCTCAACATAAGTGTCCATCCATCCTTGGGGAGCGTGTCCATTCCTATAAGCAGTTTAATGTAATTGGATAGATAAAATCTACTCACCAAGCGGCGGCATAACACACACATAAAAGAAGGTTATCAGTAGGCAAACTTTTGGAGCCAATGGCTCTTTCCTCAGGCAGAAGGGTTGAAGGGGAAGGAAGAGGGGTTAAGGAAAAAGACAGGACAGGTCTAGGAAAAGGGATAGATTTTGGAAAAGTCACCCAGACTGCACTGGATGAGATTTGAAAACCTGAAAGGTTACAGGTGGAATACATGGTAATATGTAAGACAGAGATTACTGCTAATGTGTACTGCTACTGTGTAAGAGCTAAGTGCATTGTTTGTAACAGAGTTGGGAGGGGGACATCGAAATCTAGACAAATAAGAAAATGAAAGATGTGGAAAACTAAAATGGAGTGAAGAAAGGAGTAATTACTGTGAAGAAATGCTGACACAGAAGAAATCAACATAAATTAAGGCCAGGTGGTGAGAATCCATGACATATTGTAGTGTGTTCCCACCAGCAGAGCTTGAGAAACTGATGTCTGGGGCAAGAATCCAGAGGGCACATGTGGTAAAACAGGCACTGAAGTCATGACTGTTATGTTTCAGAGCATGCTCTGCAACAAGATATTGTGTGTTGCCAGTATGCATCCTCTGCCTACGCCCATTCATCTTAACTGATACCTCAGTGGTAGTCATGCTGGTGTAAAAGGCTGAACAGTGTTCCATAACAGCTGGTACATGGCACGTGTCATTTCATAGGTGGCTCTTCCTTTGATAATATATGTTTTGCCAGTTATAGGGCTAGTATAGGTGGTGGTAGGAGGTGCTTAGGGGAAGTCTTGAAGTGAGGATGTTCACAGGAGTAGGAGCCATAGGGGAGGGAGATTGATGCAGAAGGAGCATAGGATCTGATAAGATTGGGAGGCAACAAAAAGCTGTTCTAGGTGTGGTGGGTATAATCTTAAAGACAATGGATTTCATTTCAGGACATGATTTTAGGAAGTCACGGCCTTGTCGAAGTAGCTGATTAATACATTCCAGACCAGCATAAACCTGAGTTACCAGTAATGTGCTCCAAAGCTGGTTTTTGGAGGGATTAGCAGCACCAGGATTGGTTGTGAGAATGGTGGTGTATCGGTGTAATGACTCTGCATCTGAACAAATACGTTTGCCTCTAATGCCAAGGCTGTATGGGAGCGAACATTTGACGTGGAAAAGTTGGCAACTGTCAAAATGTAAGTACTGTTGTTTGTTAGGAGGTTTAATGTGGACAAAAGTGTGTAGCTGGCCTTCAGTGAGGATGGGATCAACATCATGCAAAGTGACATGGGATTCAGAATAGGACCATGTGATTGGGTAAAGGTATTAAGAGGTTCCAAGAATTTTAACAGATCAGCCCTACCATGAGTCCATATGGTAAAGATGTCATCAGTGTATCTAAACCAAACCAGGGGTTGAAGACTTACGGATACCAGGACAGTCCCCTCCAAGTGACCCACAAAAAGGTTGGCACGGGAAGGGAGTCATCCTGATTCCCATGGCCGTACCCCTGATCTGTTTGTATGTCTGCCTGTCTAAGGTGAAGTTGTTATTGGTAAGTAAAAGTTGATTAACATGAGTAGGAAGGATGTCATAGTTTTGGAATCAGGTGGGCGCTGACTGAGAAAATGGTCAGTAGCAGATAGACCATGTGTGTGGGGGATGTTGGTACAGAGGGAAGTGGCATCAGTGTTGACAAGAAAGGTGTGTGGTGGGAGTGGGACGGACAAGGAAATGGTTGGTATCTTTGATATCGGAGGGAGGTCTTCGTACTTTGGGTTGCAAGTGCTGATCAGCTAAGGCAGATGTACATTCAGTAGGTTCTTTGAAGCCAGCAACTTTAGGATGGCCAGGATGATTGGGTTTGTGGATCTGAGGATGAAGGTAAAAGGTGGTGGTGAATGGTTTGGGAGGGCGAGAAGTTCTGTGGATTGAGGTGTTAGTCCTTGTGAGGGGCCTGAGGCTTTAAGGGGAGACTGCAGGTCAGTTTGAATCACAGAAATGGGATCTTGATGGCAGATGCAGTATGTAGAGGTGTCAGACTGCTGGTGTAGACCTTCACTAACATACTCCTTTTGGTTAAGTACCGCAGTGATAGATACTATGTCTGCTGGAAGGATAATGATGGAGTCATCAGCGTTTAGGGAATGTAGGGCCTGGACTTCTGCAGAGGACAGGTTAGGGTTATGTTGCGAGGACCTGAGGAAGGGCTCTGAAGGAATGCTGGATGTGAGGAATTCTTGGAAGGCTTGTAAGGGATGATTTTGAGGTGGTGGATAAAGTTGGGATTGTGGTTGGGACTGTTCAGGACAGGGTTCAGTGATAGGTTTGCTATTGGAAAGGTTTTGGTATTTGGCTGCAAAGTGATATCTGCAGTTGATATTACTTGTGAAAAAGTAGATCCTTCACCAAAGCAGCGTGATCAACAGTTGGTTTAGGGTTGAAAGTGAGACCCGTGGATAATACTGGAGTGCGGAGTACTTTAGATGAGAGGTTGGACACTGCACTGTTGTGACTGGTTCTTATGATTATGGCTTATTCTTGGTCTGGGAGGCAGTGTGATGTTAAGGTGGTTGGCCAAATTTGGTATGTAGGAGGGGAGTGGCTGCTTAAGGAGCCGCAGGGGGACAGGAAAGGAAACAGGTAGTTTAGGAGAAGGTGGGATAGTTTTTTGAGGTGAAGTCTGGCTGTTGTTGCAGTTTGAAGTTCAAACTGCAACTGCATGCCAGATTTCACCCCAAAAAGCTATCCATCCTTCTCCTAAACTACCTCAACAGTGGTGTTTCCCTTCCTGACCCTTGGCATCTTCCTAAATGGCTAAGAGCTAAGTGCATTGTATGTAACAGAGACGGAAGGGGAATGGCGAGAAACAGACAGGTAAGAAAATGAAAGATGTAGAAAGCTAAAATGGAGTGAAGAAAGGAGTAGTTATAGTGAAGAAATGCTGAGACAGAAGAAGTTAACATAAATTAAGGCAAGGCGGGTGGCGAGAACCAAGAAAATGTTGTAGCGCTAATTCCCACCTGCAGAGTTCTGAGAAACTGATGTCTGGGAACCTCTACAGTCGTTCCCCTTCAACCCTTTTGCCTGAAGAAGAAGCCACTGGCTCCGAAAGCTTGCCTAATTATAACCTTCTTTCACACGTGTGTTCTGCCACCGATTGACGAGTAGATTTTTTACCTATCCTACAAACAGTTTCCCTTGGCACGATGGCATCTACCAGCAGGATGAAGCAACATGTCACACAGCTTGCATTGTACATGTCTGGTTTGAAGAGCACCTCGACCATACTCCTCTGACCACCAGACTGCCCGGAGTTAAATCCATTCGATAATCAGTGGGACCAGCTCGAACGGGCTGATTACGCTTTGGATGTTCATCTGAGAAACCTAATGCAGCTGGCCACAGCACTAGAGTTGGCAGGGCTCCACATACCTGTTGGTAGCTTCCACAATCTCACTGACTATCTACCGGCACATCTCGCAGCAGTCTGCACTGTGAAACGTTGTTATTCAGGATTCTGACAGATAGTCACCTCGATGCGGTTGAACAGTTTGTAATTTAAAGTGTGCTTACTTTATTCAAGCTTTGGTCTCCCTTCACTCCTCCCTCCAAAACTAAACTGGCTCTTCATTGATGCCACACTGAATATAATCTGTTGTTGTTGTTGTTGTGGTCTTCAGTCCTGAGACTGGTTTGATGCAGCTCTCCATGCTACTCTATCCTGTGCAACCTTCTTCATCTCCCATTACCTACTGCAGCCTGAATCTGCTTAGTGTATTCATCTCTTGGTCTCCCTCTACGATTTTTACCCTCCACGCTGCCCTTCAATGCTAAATTGGTGATCCCTTGATGCCTCAGAACATGTCCTACCAACCGATCCCTTCTTCTAGTCAAGTTGTGTCACAAACTCCTCTTCTCCCCAATTCTGTTCAATACCTCCTCATTAGTTATGTGATCTACCCACCTAATCTTCAGCATTCTTCTGTAGCACCACATTTCGATAGCTTCTATTCTCTTCTTGTCTAAACTATTTATCATCCATGTTTCATTTCCATACATGGCTACACTCCATACAAATACTTTCAGAAACGACTTCCTGATACTTAAATCTATACTCGATGTTAACAAATTTCTCTTCTTCAGAAACGCTTTCCTTGCCATTGCCAGTCTACATTTTATATCCTCTCTACTTCGACAATCATCAGTTATTTTGCTCCCCAAATAGCAAAACTTCTTTACTATTTTAAGTGTCTCATTTCCTAATCTAATTCCCTCAGCATCACCCGACTTAATTCGACTGCATTCCATGATCCTCGTTTTGCTTTTGTTGATGTTCATCTTATATCCTCCTTTCAAGACACTGTCCATTCCATTCAACTGCTCTTCCAAGTCCTTCGCTGTCTCTGACAGAATTACAATGTCATCAGCGAACCTCAAGGTTTTTATTTCTTCTCCATGGATTTTAATACCTACTCTGAATTTTTCTTCTGTTTCCTTTACTGCTTGCTCAATATACAGATTGAATAACAATGGTGAGAGGCTGCAACCCTGTCTCACTCCCTTCCCAACCACTGCTTCCCTTTCATGCCCCTCAACTCTTACAACTGCCATCTGGTTTCTGTACAAATTGTAAATAGCCTTTCGCTCCCTGTATTTTCCGCCTGCCACCTTCAGAATTTGAAAGAGAGTATTCCAGTCAACATTGTCAAAAGCTTTTGCTAAGTCTACAAATTATAGAAACGTAGGTTTGCCTTTCCTTAATCTTTCTTCTAAGGTAAGTCGTAAGGCAGTATTGCCTCATGTGTTCCAATATTTCTACAGAATCCAAACTGATCTTCCCCGAGGTCGGCTTCTACCAGTTTTTCCATTCGTCTATATAATCTATACAAATTAATTAATGTAAAATCTGCAACTTAAAACCTTTGTGTTCAGCTAGGAGAGATGGACTGGCTGTAAAATGTGACAAACACTTTCTGTTGCCTCAAGCTTACTTTGCACAAGTTTTTGGTGAAACTTTCAGGGTCCATCACACACTAAATTGTAAGTGTGTGTTAATAACAGCCATCACAAGAGATGGTAAAACAGCTTATTGGTAGAGGCAATGTATTGCGACGAGCCGAAACTACTTTTGTCTGTCCACAACAGTGGGTTCTTTGATTGCTCTGGAAGAAGGTTCATCATACTAGAACACATGAAACATTAGTTCACTTTATTACATAAATGAATAAAAGATTTACTTAACTTTGGCACTGTTCTTTGTGACAGGAGCATTGGATAATTTAAAACTGTCATTGACTATTATTGGAAGCACTATGTAACAGACTGTTATCTTGAGGTAGAATGTTCATCATTTACAACAGAACATTTCATCCCAAACTTTTAACTGTCACTGTCTTGCACTATGATGTTGACTACTGTAGCTGAGGTCACAAACGGGACACAGAGCTCTTGCAGGCTCGACATTTATTGACCTCAGTGTGAGGGTGCTGCTGTGCTTAGAGGGGAGGTGTGGTCTCCAGGAGTGTTTCCCATACATCCTTGTGGATTGCAGCAAGACCTCCCTAATGTCTGTGATACTGATTTGCATTGCCGACTTTGGTATGCCACAGCGATCTGTGGGTGTTACTACACGTTGATGTTACAAAGTTTTCACTTAGATCGCAGGAGAAATATTCAACATAACAACTACCTTAACACACTATGTGATAACAGTGATCAAATTGAATTTTTGAAGAAGACCATGTCATTTTCATGGGAAAATACACTCAAAGACTTTATAAGAAATGTAATGTAAATTTTCTTCGTATTCTTTTGCTGTATCTTGGTAGATTTCAGGCTCAAGCAAGCAGTAAATAATGGAAAATGAAGCTTTCAGCTTCTAGGCTAACATAGCTAGCTGGCTACAGATCTGTATATCATCACAATCTAGATTCCACTTTCAAGTAAATTGGCTTTGCCAAAATGCAACTGAATTAACTCCTTTCAAACTAACCTAAACCTTGGACTACACTGCAGATAAATTGCCTTAAATGTAGAATCTGCCTTTGAGATGGAACCATTAATAATAGTTAAAGACTGACAGTGTTAAAGTGCTGTGTATACTAATAAAAGAAAGTGCTGTAAATGGCAGAAACAGAAATTGAAAGTACCGTCCATAAAAGGTGCGTAGTTCATATAATTTTGTCATCACAACCAGTATTAGTATTTCACTAATAGAACAGGCACAGGTACAAATTATGTATATATTTTATTGGTTACCATATAATATCCTCCTGTACTCTGTTTCAGGTGTGACACTTTGATACTTTTGCACCATATTGTGAACAAGTACAGCACAGTGATGGCCCATGTAAAGTTTAGCCCTGATTTTATTTGGTGCTGTTTCACTTTTGTTACTCAAAAATAGTACAGTAGTATTACTTTGAGAGGAAAGGTATTTTGAGCAGTTGTGTAGCAGAATATCAACAATGTAGGAAAACATAGGTTGCTACAAATCGTAAAGAAGACGTGTCAAGTTGCAGACAGGCACATTTAAAAGACACTCGCACAACGCTTTTTGGCCACAGCCTTAGTCGGTAAAAGAGAGACATACACACCGTTCTGGCCTGAGATGCTGGAGTTGTCAATTATATGTGCAAGAGGTGTGATTGTGTGTGCTTGGGGGGGGGGGGGGGGCTGAAAGCTTTATACGAGTGTCTTGTAATTGTGCATGTCTGCAACTCGATCTGTCTTCTTTACGGTAAGTAGAAATTTGTCTTTTTGTAAGTTGTTGTTATTCCTACTTGGAGTTTTCATTGTTTGTATAGCAGAATATTTTTGTTGCAGTGGTACGGGAAGCAAGACTGCAGACTACCCACGGCAGCCACCGTACAACCCCAATTATCACGGGACACAACAGGCACCACCTCCTTATAACCCAAATTACCACGGCACTCAACAGGCACCGCCACCGTACAACCCAAATTACCACGGCACGCAGCAGGCCCCACCACCGTACAGCCCTCCAGGCCACGCTCCCCCTGCCTACAATCCGAACCAGCCACCTCCAGCGTACAGCCCCGGCCACCCGCCAGCCTATCCGGGCTACCCGACCCATCAGGCTGGATACCCTGGCTACCAACAGGGCTACTCCGGCTATCAAAACCATCCGGGTGGTTACTCTGGGTATCCCGGCCATTACGGAGGCTACCACCAGGGTTACCCGTCGTACTCGGGGGGTGGTGGTGGTGGTGGTGGTTACTATGGCTACCAGCAAGGTTACCCCGGATCTCCAGGCTTTGGTCATTATCCCGGTGGCTACTATCCTGGTGGTGGCTCACAGTGGAGTCCTCCGGGCTACACCTCCAGCTACAGTATGATGCCAGGGCTCTTCGGTGGATACGGCGGTGGAGGCGGTGGCTTTTTCTCGTCGAGCTACCATTCCAGCCCATTTGGATACTCGAAGAGTTATTTCAGGCCAAGTTTCCCGATGATCATCTTCTTGCCGATGCCACAGTGAGTACTGCTAAGGATATCAGTTTATTTTTATTTCTAAAATTATCTTATTTCCTTTATTATTAAGCACGCTGAACAAAATATTAGGCATCTGATTGAAAGAGTCTGCTGATTTTTTTGGAGATCTGTAGATGTTGTGGGATTGGTACCAGATGGTCATGTGACCCTCCACCTCTGACGTAAGTCAGGACAGTGTAGTGCATAGTGACCAGATGGTCATGTGGAATCTGTACAGTGAGATAGGTCAGCATGGAGACTTGATAGAATGGCAGAAAGGAGGTATCATGAATGAAGTGGCCTAATTTGTCAGTGTATGAAGGGAGGCCATCCAACATATCTACAAGGTATGGTGTACCTATTGCAGCCCTGTAACACATTGGTCATAAAAAGATACCAACAGACAGGTACTCTTGTCTCTAGCCAGTGACAATCAAACAAGTCAGGAATGGCTACTGTCCCCCAATGCAGTTCCATCTCAGTCAGTTTACGAGTAAACATTGTGAAGGGAACTGCGTGCAGTGGATATTTGGAATTGGGTACCTCACAGAAGGCCTTTGGTCGTGATGACCATAAAGCTTGAAATCTTTACTGAAACAACCAAAACAGAACAATAACTGACTGAACTGACTGGAGGGGTGTAATCTGGTCCAAAAAGTCACCATTTTGCCTCTTTTTCACACGATGCAGGGTGTCTAGCTCACCAGTGCCCCTCTGGAGCATTTAATCTACATTGTGTAGCGAGTGTAATTCAGGCCAGAGATGACAGTGTGATGTTTTAGGGGTGTTTTTCATAACATGTCTTGGATCCACTCATCAGGCTACTGTGGACTTGATTGTGTATATTGTTTCAACATTCTTGGTTACAAAGTACTGCTCTTTGTTCATGACGAGCATGCTGTGGACACTGCCATTCGTCAAGATGACAACAGTTATGCTCACAGGGCTGCACACATACATTCCTGGTTTGATGAAAACTAAGGCACACTGTCGAAACTCAAATGGCCAACTCAGTCATCCAGTTGTAGTCCCATATAAAATGCCTGGGATTATTTGGAAGGATGAAACATAGCAGTCAGCATCAAAAAGTGGCTCCGCCTGGATATGACATATGGTACCTGTAAGAGCTCATGGGTGCTCTTTCTTAACACACTGATGTCATTACCGGGGCCAGAGGACTCTTGGTGGTTAATTACCCACTTCATAATGATTGACCCTTGACTTTGAGCTCATATTCAATTTACATCAAATGGCAAATATGAATGTGTTGCACCTTGCTGGAATCGTGGAAATATCTACTTTTAGTTGGTGTGTGAATACTGCATTTTAGTTGCAAAGTGGGCTACATACATGATGATATTCAAGTGAAAGTCTGCTTTTTCGGTCATTTTTTGCTGATTGTCAACTTTGGGGAGTCATAGAAGTCACACTGTAACTAGGAGAAAAATTTCCTTTGCACAGTTTAAAGACACAACTATCTGTAATTACAGTTAAATATTCATTGCTTTCCAACCAACCATTTTGTCCTAATAATGTTTGATGTACATTGCCACAGTTCAGATAATGTATAATAATGTGTTAACACGTATCAATATGTATTAACAAGATGAACAGTGTAAATGCAAACTCTTTAGTTACCATACACAGCTTTTATGAATTTATGCATATAAATCTACATAAAGCACTAACATCTACATCTACTTCTACATCTACATCCATACTCCGCAAGCCACCTGACGGTGTGTGGCGGAGGGTACCTTGAATACCTCTATCAGTTCTCCCTTCTATTCCAGTCTCGTATTGTTCATGAAAGAAAGATTGTCGGTATGCCTCTGTGTGGGTTCTAAACTCTCTGATTTTATCCTCATGGTCTCTTCGCGAGATATACGTAGGAGGGAGCAATATACTGCTTGCCTCCTTGGTGAAGGTATGTTCTCGAAACTTCAACAGAAGCCCGTACCAAGCTACTGAGCATCTCTCCTGCAGAGTCTTCCACTGGAGTTTATCTATCATCTCCGTAACGCTTTCGCGATTACTAAACGATCCTGTAACAAAGCGCACTGCTCTCCATTGGATCTTCTCTATCTCTTCTATCAACCCTTTCTGGTACGGATCCCACTCTGCTGAGCAGTATTCAAGCAGTGGGCAAACATGCGTACTGTAACCTACTTCTTTTATTTTCAGACTGCATTTCCTTAGGGTTCTTCCAATGAATCTGTCTGGCATCTGCTTTACCGACGATCAACTTTATATGATCATTCCATTTTAAATCACTCCTAATGCGTACTCCCAGATTATTTATGGAATTAACTGCTTCCAGTTGCTGACCTGCTATATTGTAGCTAAATGATAAAGGATCTTTCTTTCTATGTATTTGCAGCACATTACACTTGTCTACATTGAGATTCAATTGCCATTCCCTGCACCATGCGTCAATTTGTTGCAGATCCTCTTGCATTTCAGTACAATTTTCCATTGTTACAACCTCTCGATATACTACAGCATCATCTGCAAAAAGCCTCAGTGAACTTTCGATGTTATCCACAAGGTCATTTATATATATTGTGAATATCAACGGTCCTACAACACTCCCCTGTGGCACACCTGAAATCACTCTTACTTCGGAAAACTTCTCTCCATTGAAAATGGCATGCTGCGTTCTGTTATCTAGGAACTCTTCAATCCAATCACCCAATTGGTCTGATAGTCCATATGCTCTTACTTTGTTCATTAAATGGATGTGGGGAACTGTGTCGAACACCTTGCGGAAGTCAAGAAACACGGCATCTACCTGGGAACCCGTGTATATGGCCCTCTGAGCCTCATGGACGAATAGCGTGAGCTGGGCTTCACAGGATCGTCTTTTTTGAAACCCATACTGATTCCTACAGAGTAGATTTCTAGTCTCTAGAAAAGTCATTATACTAGAACATAATACTTGTTCCAAAATTCTACAACTGATCGACATTAGAGATATAGGTCTATAGTTCTGCACATCTGTTCGACGTCCCTTCTTGAAAACGGGGATGACCTGTGCCTTTTTCCAATCAACGCTATGCTCTTCTAGAGACCTACGGTACAGCAAGAAGGGGGGGCAAGTTCCTTTGCGTACTCTGTGTAAAATCGAACTGGTATCCCATCAGGTCCAGCGGCCTTTCCTCTTTTGAGCGATTTTAATTGAATCTCTATCCCTCTGTCGTCTATTTCGATATCTACCATTTTGTCATCTGTGTGACAATCTAGAGAAGGAACTACACTGCAGTCTTCCTCTGTGAAACAGCTTTGGAAAAACACATTTAGTATTTCAGCTTTTAGTCTGTAATCCTCTGTTTCAGTACCATTTTGGTCACAGAGTGTCTGGACATTTTGTTTTGACATAAGACCAAAATTTCGTAGGATTTTCTGGCAAGTCAGTACATAGAACTTTACTTTTAATTCATTGAACGCCTCTCGCATAGCCCTCCTCACACTACATTTCGCTTTGCGTAATTTTTGTTTGTCTGCAAGGCTTTGGCTATGTTTATGTTTGCTGTGGAGTTCCCTTTGCTTCCGCAGCAGTTTCCTAACTCGGTTGATGTACCACAGTGGCTCTTTTCCATCTCTTATGTTCTTGCTTGACACATACTCATCCAATGCATATTGTACGATGGTTTTGAACTGTGTCCACTGATCCTCAACACTATCTTTACTTAAAACAAAACTTTTGTGTTGAGCTGTCAAGTACTCTGAAATCTGCTTTTTGTCACTTTTGCTAAACAGAAAAATCTTCCTACCTTTTTTAATATTTCTTTTTACGGCTGAAATCATCGATGCAGTAACTGCTTTATGATCGCTGATTCCCTGTTCTGCGTTAACTGTTTCAAATAGTTCGGGTCTGTTTGTTACCAGAAGGTCTAATATGTTATCGCCATGAGTTGGTTCTCTGTTTAACTGCTCAAGGTAGTTTTCAGATAATGCACTTAAAAAAATTTCACTGGATTCTTTGTCCCTGCCACCCGTTATAAGTGTTTGAGTCTCCCAGTCTATATGTGGTAAATTAAAATCTCCACCCAGAACTATAACATGATCGGGAAATCTGCTAAAAATATTTTCCAAATTTTCCTTCAGGTGGTCTGCCACAACAGCTGCTGAGCTAGGGGGCCTATAGAGACAGCCAATCACCATGTTTGAGCCTGCTTTAACCATGACCTTCACCCAAATTATTTCACATTTTGGATCTCCGTCAATTTCCTTCGATACTATTGTACTTTTTATTGCTATAAACATGCGTGCCCCTTCACTGTCCAGCCTGTCTCTGCAGTATACATTCCATTCCGAGTTTAGAATTTCATTACTGTTTACATCTGGTTTCAGCCAACTTTCCGTCCCTAGTACTATGTGGGCATTGTGACTGTTTTTTAATGAGAGCAGTTCTGGGACCTTTCTATAGATGCTCCTGCAGTTTACTATTACCACATTAATATTGTTATTCCCTGTTGCGTTTTGCCTACTACTACCTTGTCGTGTCTCAAGAGGCTTCTTGTCAGGCCTAGGGAGGGAATTCTCTAACCTAGAAAACCCACATGTGCACTCAACACATACTCTGCTACCTTTGTAGCCACTTCCTGCATGTAGTGCACGCCTGATCATTTCTTCACCCGATAGTGGAGGTCAAGAAATTTGCACCCCAGATCTCCACAGAATCGTCTGAACCTCTGGTTTAAGCCTTCCACTCGGCTCCAAACCAGAGGACTACAATCGGTTCTGGGTACGATACTACAATTAGTTAGCTCTGATTCCACCCTGCGAGCGAGGCTTTCCGCCTTCACCAACTCCGCCAACCACCTATATGAACTGAGGGTGACCTCAGAACCCAGATGGCAGGAGTCATTGGTGCCGACATGAGCAACAATTTGCATTCGGGTGCACCCAGTGCTCTCTATCACTGCCGGCAGGGCCTCCTCCACATCTCGGATGAGACCCCCCGGCAAGCAGACAGAGTGAACACTGGCCTTCTTCCCCGACCTTTCCACTATTTCCCTAAGGGGCTCCATCACCCGCCTAACATTGGAGCTCCCAATCACTAATAAACCCCTCCCCCCGTGTGCCTGCTCGGACTTTGCTGAAGGAGCGGCCACATGTCCACTCACAGGCAGAGCGGGCGATGCCACACGGCCAGCTTCCACATTGACCCTCCGCCTCGTACAATGCGAACGTCACTGAACCCGCCACTCCTCTTGGGAAGAGGGCGGCCCAGCTGCGCCCGGTAGCCGCGAAGATGTCTCGGCAGCAGGGACTGTGGGTGAAGCATGTAACACCTGGGGTGTACCATGCGATGCAACAGACTCCCCACTGCCGCTACACTCTGAGGCAGCAGCCTGAAGACGGCTGACCGTGGCCATCAGCACGCACAGCTGTTCACGAACAGTGGCCAGCTTCTCCTGTGTCTGTACACAGCAGTCACACATCCTATCCATCCTAAGAAATCAACAATTTACTGTGGAGAGTTAATCAACTTTTAACTAGACAGGTGATTCACTAAAGGCGGCTGATAGCTGACTAAACTGTGGTTACTAGACACTTCTTGCTGGAAGTCGTCACCAGCATCATCATCTTGAAGCATATATAGCCATAGGCTGGGTCTGTTTCTAACATAAACCTCACCATCTAACATAAACCTCACCATCTTGTCCTGTTTTCCCTCAATCTTTCTATGTTCACTCTGGTCCAGCCCTCACTTCATTTTTTCAGCACACTCCTGCTTACCTTTCAGCCATATAATCCTTGGTCTTCCCTCTTGGTCGTTTCCTTCACATCCATATTTCATATGTAAATCATCATGGGAATTCTCTTTAAATGTACTAATATCACGTGTTTAATTTATTTGCTTTTGCTTCCTTATGCGCCTCATTCTGGCATATGCCATGTCGCTGGACCTCTGAACAGTAGATTTCAATTTCATTGTTCACTGTTGTAATATTACCCTGTTATTTGCCCCATTTAAACTAAAATGATCGATTAAATAAAAGTAGACACTTCCACAATTCTGGCAAGGTGCAACATGTTGACGTTTGTCATGTGATGTAACCAGAATATGAGATCAAAGTCAAGAGTCAATCATTACGAAGTGGTTATATTAACAAAAACAATCAATTTTTGAAAATAAAATGTATCTGGATAAATAAAAAAATCTACTCACCAAGTGGAATATTATTCCATATAGATTATCCATGTTTAAAAACCAGTTAAACTATTGCTTATGACTAGTATGTCTCAGCTGAGAGGAAAGAAAAAAAATTCATTATTGTGATATGACTGCCCCACCCCTCCTGCTCACCATTAATTTATCAGGAGCATTGTGGCACCATCTTCCTTCTCACATTCTCAGAGATTCTTTTTTAGTATGTTTTTATTTATTTTTATTTTATTTTTTTATGTTTGAGTAGCTGCCTCATTCTCAATCCCTCACCTCTCTTGTCCTTCCTCCCTTGGAGAGTCCTACACTTCCTAAAGCTAGCAATACTATTTTATTCAGAATGAATCTATGACTCTGCAGCCAATTGTGCATTGCTTTGAAACTCCCTGGCCAATTAAAACCGTTTGACAGACAGGGAGTCAGGCCCAGAACTTTGCCTTTGCTGGTGATGGCTTTACTGACTGAGCTATCCAGCCGTGGCTTATAACCCAAGGTTCTGCAGTCAAGTCCTGGTCTGACAAGACAGTTTTAATGTGTTCGAAGTTTTGAAACAGAGTACATTGTGCTGTAAATTGGAAGTATTAGTCTGAAAGTGACCTCTAGTCTAGACTGTGGCTTAGCCTTTCCTCAGAGATAGTTAGGACTGCTGATCCTATAAGGTATGCAGGAGAACTTGTTGAAGTCTGGAAAGTCGGAAATAGGTTGAGGCACACACTGAAATACACGTACTGATATTTCACAGTAATATTTAGTTTATATTTTTTGTGAACTGGCTTGTGGTTTTCTAGGCCAGACAGCTTAAGACTTTTATTTTTTTATGTATGTTTGTGTTGGCTGTACTAAGAGCTGCATCTTCTACAGGTTGGTACTGGCAAACACAAGTGTCTCTTTATGTACTTTACATATTTTTAAAGGGGATTTTCGTTCTTGCACAGTTAACTTTAAAAATTAAATTTAATATACTGGTAAGTTAGTAACATGCCCAGTAGATGATATTCACTATAAACATTATGATGTGAAACAGGTCATCTGGTAAACTTGGAAAACATTTTTTTTAAAGTGTGGAAATTGTTTACGTGGCTGCATCTTGGCCATTTACTGTGTTTTTTTCTGTATAAATATTAGCTTCATTGAACCATTATGCTATGGTATTCAAGACGTTAAAGAGAAACATTTTTAATCTACATACGAAAACACTTCTGCTATCTGTCAGATGTTTTACTTGTGCAGAAAGTTGTCAAAGAGTCTTATGGCTGTATAAGCCACCACTTTATACACTGAAAATCCAGGATAGAATGTAACAATATATTGTTACTTTACATACTGAAGTTAGAAACACTAGATGATAATGCAAATCATTTTTTCTTCTAGTGTTGTGAAAATCTCAGCTACTTTCCATCTCAGACAGATTGTTGATAGCAAATTTTGAAAGTGAAAGTGAGTAAAAATACTATGTGGCTGTGGTAAATATTCCCAGCTGCTTCAAGAGAGATTTCTTGTATTTGCCTTTGAAAATTCCTACAAAAGAAAAGTAATCTAAACTAATTATGTTAAGAGAATCTGCCTACATGTTTATCACCTGTTTTGCAGCTACCACTACCCTTCAAGCATTCCATCAAGGAGGACTTGGGGCTGTGACTGCTACGTCCAGGACAAAACAGCGGTGTGCACATACAAGCTGAAGGATGACCACATACCTTCATGTGTGAGTTCGTCTGTCACTGCAGTGTTCATCCAGTCGAGGGAGGTGGACCGGCTGTCGGTTGACGCATTCAGGTTAGTGCTTATTTTGTAGTTGGTTCCTACCTGTATTCAGGCAACATGCTATCACTGAAAGTGGCCACTTTGACTGTAGTCTGGAATGGGTCCAGCCACCCTAATGGTCTGTGTACTTCATTCAGTCCCTGCCAAGCAGCATACTCATTCTTCATAAGGACGACAAGAATGATGACTTTTATACCTTATGTATCTGGTACTGTCAAAACACATACTTTTACTACTGTATTATGAGTAAATCTTATTTTAAAATTTGTCAACCTTCTTCTGCCTGAATGAGACAGTTAAGAAAAATTACTCTTTGCTTCATTTCTTGTCTACTCTCAATAAATAAACAAATAAAAATAAAAAAATAAATAAAAATAAAAAATAAAAAAATCACCCTGCTTCTTTCCTCCTTCATCGATTGTTGCAGTATACAATGAGAAAATGTGATAAATAATCATTAATATGAACTCATGTTAATAGTGCAGTGGGTTGTTGTAAAATAAAAATGATCTTTACACTCAGCTCAAATAAATTTAATGTTTAACATTGTACTGAACTTTTAGATAGGTATAACTGATTTATGTTGGATACTTACAGTTTCCACACAACTCAAGACAGTGAATTTAAATTCACAAGACATAGTGTGTGGGATGTGTCTAAGAGTAAGGAATCAGAGGATTACGAATACCACCAACTCTGTCTGAGCTCGACACATAGTACATGCGGAAAAGAAAGCACGGAAAGTGAAGAAATGTATAAAGTACTTAGTGTCACTATCTGCTCGCACCACAGAGGATAAGAAATTGAATGAATTAAAAAAGTACCAATATGGCACTAACTATGAGCAGGGAAGAAAACATCTGAATAACAAGCTGTTTCAGACAGTAACAAAACAGTTCTAGGCATCTCCTCGCATATTTATTACGCAGTAATGAATACATATGTTATGCAAACGGCTCTGGTTGTCATCTGTCCCAGATTTCTTTTCCAAAGTTAACATTAGCCTTGGTCAGGTTGCATTTATTTTGCTCACCTGTTCTTGTAGTGTTACTCTTTCCTTCTCATGACACTGTCCTTATTTGTTGCATTTAAATTTAGCAGCCTGTTACAGTATTGGCCCTAGTACAGCTTCTTAATGCTTGGTGTTGTGAAACAAGCGACACACCATGTCTTTGTGTGATACTCACTCACTGATCATAGTACTGAGTAACATTTCTGAGCTGCTTTACACATGCAATCCATAACATTTCTGTTCAGATTTAATTAAAAACTGCTAATTAATCAGTTGCTTCTGTCCTCAATGTGGATAGAAAAGTTTGCATCCAAATAATAGAACTTCCTTTTACACAGAAGTTCTAATGATGTTTTTTTTTTCTGTAGGATACTTACATAACAAGTAGTTTTGCTGATGAACTTTTCATGTCGTTTGACTGAAAGATTCACTTTCTATTATATAGACAGGGTTGGTTTGGAGCATTGGCATAAAAGGATTTTCACTGATAATTTTCATCAAAATACATACACTCTATTTTTGAGTTCAAGACTGCAGAATGTGTATGCACACAGATATAGTGTCCACCTCTACTGAAAGAAGTTCCAATTGCAGTTGGCAATCTTTTATTTTAATTTCAAATACATTATCACAATGACAGAACACTGGCAGTTATCCGTATCAAAAGTAAGGTAGCATTCCATTGTGTTCCCAGCATTTTGCTTTGTTGCTCTTTCTTCTGCTTAGAGTTGCTCAATGGAGTTTTTTGCATGAGAACTCCCCCTTGCTGTTATACTGTTTATAATTTTACACTTCCCTTTAATTCTATGCTACTCACTCTTAACTCTGTGTCCTTGTCCATATTTCAGTGCTCTGTCTTTACTTTTCTAGCTTTTTTGATCCGTATTTCAATTTTGTGATATCGTATATTTGTTTTTGTATTACCTTCCTATTTGCTGTATATGTTCTCCCTAATTGTTATTACCGAGCGAGGTGGCGCAGTGGTTAGACACTGGACTCGCATTCGGGAGGACGACGGTTCAATCCCGTGTCCGGTCATCCTGATTTAGGTTTTCCGTGATTTCCCTAAATCGCTCCAGGCAAATGCCAGGTTGGTTCCTTTGAAAGGGCATGGCCAACTTCCTTCCCCATCCTTTCCTAATCCAATGAGACCGATGACCTCGCTGTCTGGTCACCTTTCCCAAAACAACCCAACCACCCAACCCAACCTAACTGTTATTTCTGTCTTCCTTTCCAAATTCTTCACCTAACCTTTGCCCTTATTGAGAAAATTGTTTACTCTGCTCCCAAGTGATCGGCTATTTCACGAATCTCCAGATCAAATAGGGCATGCAAAAATAAACTAGGCGTAAGGCATCTGCAATTATCATATTGTCACATTGAAACTACAATCAGTTGAAATCCGAAGCCAGGGTCGTCAGTGAAGTACAGATAACACTGAAAGCACGTCCATTACTGACATCAATGCACAGCCCCAGCAGACATCTTCTGTATGGAGAGAGCTGTTATTACAAGAAACATTAATTATTCCAGACTGCTTCTATGTTTACATACACTGAATATTTTAGAATAAACAAACATAAAATATTTTGAGAACTTTCTGGAAAAGATAAGTACTAAATAATAAACAGATGCTGGTGTTAGGATTTGAACTGGCAACCTGCAGCATGCCATACAGTGACTCCTAGCCACCATGCTACAATGCAGTAGTATAATATTTGTGATTCATATAAGGTTCTGCAATGTGCTTACATTCTATGTATGTAAAATAGGAGCAGTCTCTGCTGAGGCATGCACTTCATGATACACTATACCTGATTTAGGATTCTAAATGATATTATTGTTATTGTTTTATTTATTTACTTACACATTTAAACAAAGCTTTCAGGTCCCTTCTTGCATGTAACCAGACATCCTCAGTGAGTTAACATTACAGTATCTATATTAAACGAGCAATAAATAATAGATAGTAATAAATACAGTAATTATAATAAACACACTAATTAAATCCATACACATTATGTAAGGGGATAAACGCATGCACGTGTGTGTGTGTGTGTGTGTGTGCGTAGACCCTCTATATAGTCCTGCCTCCTTTCTGAGTTCCCTTCCTTGCTTAGCACTGATTTTCCATCTGAGCTCTTGATATTCATGCAGGTGGTTCTGTTTTCTACAAAGTCCACTTCAATTTTCCTGTAGTTGGCATCTATCTTACCCCTAGTGATATATGCTTCCACATCCTTATATTTGTCCTCCTTCCATTCCTGCTTAGCCATTTTGCACTTCCTGTTGATCTCATTTTTTAGACGTTTATATTCCCTTTTGCCTGCTTCATTTACTCCATTTTTATATTTTCTCTCTCCATCAATTAAATTCAATACCTATTCTGTTACCCAAGGATTTCTACTAGCCTCGTGTTTTTACCTACTTGATCATCTGCTACCTTCACTATTTCTTCTCTCAAAGCTACCCATTTTTCTTCTTCTGCTGTATTCATTTCCCCTGTTCTTGCCAATCATACCCTAATGCTTCCTCTGAAACTCTCTACAACCTCTGGTTCTTTCAGTTTATTCAGGTCCCACCTCCTTAAATTTCTACCTTACTACAGTTCATAACCAATAAATTGTGGTCAGAGTCCACAACTGCCCCCCTGGAAATGTCTTACACTTTAAAATCTGGTTCCAGAATCACTGTCTTACCATTATATAATCTATCTGAAACCTTCCAGCATCTCCAGGTCCCTTCCCCATATACAACCCTCTTTCATGATTCTTAAACCAAGTGTTAGCTATGATTAAATTGTGCTCTGTGCAAAATTCTACTGGGCGACTTCCTCTTTAATTCCTTTCCCCCCGTCCACATTCATGT
This sequence comes from Schistocerca nitens, assembly GCF_023898315.1. Classification (NCBI taxonomy): domain Eukaryota; kingdom Metazoa; phylum Arthropoda; class Insecta; order Orthoptera; family Acrididae; genus Schistocerca; species Schistocerca nitens. Next base: position 170,299,714 of record NC_064623.1, read on the forward strand.
ACTACTTTTCCTTACCTTCCTTTTCCTACTATTGAATTACAGTCCCATGGCTATTAAATTTTTGTCTCTCTTAATGATCTGAATATTCCATTTACCTCATCATACATCTCTTCCTCATCTGTGGAGCTGGCTGGCATATAAACTTGTACTACTATGGTGGGTGTGGACTTCATGTGTGTCTTGGCTACAATAATGTGTTCACTATGCTGTTCATAGTAGCTTATCTACAGTCCTGTTTTTTTTTTTTTTTAAATGCATCATTAAACTTACTCCTGCATTACCCTTATTTGATTTTGTATTTATAACACTGTATTCACTTGACAAGAAGTCCTGTTTCTACTGCCACTGAACTTCACTAATTCCCACCATATCTAACTTTAACCTATCCATTTCCCTTTTTAAATTTTCTAACCTTCCTGCCCGATTAAGTGATCTGACATTCCACGCTCTGATCCGTAGAATGCCAGTTTTCTTTCTCCTGATAACGACGTCCTCCTGAGTAGTTCCCGCCCGGAGATCTGAATGGGGGCTATTTTATCTCCGGAATATTTTACCCAAGAGAATGCCATCATCATTTAACCATACAGTAGAGCTGCATGACCTCGGAAAAAGTTACGGCTGTAGTTTCCCCATGCTTTCAGCTGTTCGCAGTAGCAGCACAGCAAGGCCATTTTGGTTGATGTTATGAGACCAGGTCAGTCAATCATCCAGACTGTTGCCCCTGCAACTACTGAAAAGGTTGCTGCCCCTCTTCAGGAACCACACGTTTGTCTGGCCTCTCAACAGGTACCCTCTGTTGTGGCTGCACATACGTCAAGGCTAACTGTATCGCTGAAGCATGCAAGGCTCCCCACCAACGGCAGGGTCCATAGTTCAAGAGGCGGGGGCAGGGGGGGGGGGGGAGTGACATGACATCATAAACAGTAAGATGCATGAAAAAGTGCCTTGTCATGATGCATGGTGTTTAGATTTATTACTTCTGTGCTACTCACTCTATTTGCAATAAATTTTACAGACATTATCCACATATTCTCCACCCCACCACAAACAATGGATCTTGTCATTGGTGGGGTGGCTTGCATGCCTCAGTGATAGAGATAGCTGTAAAGGTCCAACCATGTTAATAGTGTATCTGTTGAGAGGCCAGACAAACACATGTGGTTCCTAAAGAGGGGTTGCAGCCTTTTCAATGATTGCAGGGGCAACAGTGTGAATGATTAACTGATACAGCCTTGTAACATCAGCCAAAACGGTCTTGCTGTGCTGGTACTGCCAATGGCTGAGAGCAAGGGGAAACTGTGGTGTCACCGCCAGACACCACACTTGCTAGGTGGTAGCTTAAATCGGCCGCGGTCCATTAGTACATGTCGGACCCGCATGTCGCCACTGTCAGGATCGCAGATCTAGCGCCACCACATGGCGGGTCTCGAGAGACTGACTAGCACTCGCCCCAGTTGTACGGACGACGTCGCTAGCAATGCACGCTGTCGAAGCCTCGCTCATTTGCAGAGCAGATAGTTAGAATAGCCTTCCGCTAAGTTAATGGCTACGACCTAGCAAGGCGCCATTTGTAACATTGCATGTATCCTAAGAGTCTCACTTGTATCGTCAAGAGCAATGTACCACAAGGGTGGATTAAAGTTAAGTATTTCCGCAGCTACGTACTTTTCTTTATAGCATTCATTACGTCTCCTGTTTCAGACTTCACGCCATCCTTCATGCGCTTATAGCGTGCATTTCGGCCCCCTCAAAACACTGTGTCGGCACCACTTGTCGACACAACAGAAACTACAGCCGTAATTTTTCCTAAGAGCATGCTGCTCTGCTGTATGGTCAAATGTGATGTCGTCATCCTGAGTAAAATATTCCGGAGGTAAAATAGCGCCCCACTTGGATATTCAGGTGGGAAACTATGCGGGAGGATGTCATCAGAAGAAACAAAACTGATATTCTGCAGACTGGAGCATGGGATGTTAGACCCCTTAATCACAGAGGTAGGTTAGAAAATTTAAAAAGGAAAATGTATATGTGGGTATAGAGGGAATTAGTAAAATTTGGGGTCAGAGAAACACAACTTCTGGTCATGTGAATACAGGGTTATAAATACAAAATCAGATAGGGGTGATGCAGGATGGGATTAATAACTAATAAGAAAACAGGAATGTGAGTAAGCTACTATGAAGAGAATAGTGACCTCATTATCATAGCCAACATAGACACAAAGCTCACACCCACCACAGTAAAAAAAGTTTATGTGCCTACTAGCTCCACAGATAATGAAGAGATTTAAGGAAAATTATTATGGTGGGAGACTGGAATTCAATAGTAGGAAAAGAAAGAGAATGAAAAATTGCAGTTGAATATAGACTGGGGGAAAGGAAAGAAAGAGGAAGCCACAGCGTAGAATTTTGCACAGAGCATAATTTAATCATCACTAACACATGGTTTAACAGTCATCAAAGATGGTTACATATGTGCAAGAGGCCTGTAGACACTGGAAGGATTCAGACTGATTGTATAATGCTAAGGCAGAGGTTTTGGAACCAGATTTTCAATTGCAACACATTTCCAGGGGCAGATGTCCTTTCTGACCACAATTTATAATTATGACCTGTAAATTAAAACTGAAGAAACTGCAATAAGGTAGGAAATTAAGAAGATGGGACCTGGATAAGTTGAAAGATTCAGAGGCTGTTGAGAGTTTCAGAGGGATCATTAGGCAATGATTGGCTAGAACAGGGGAAAAGAATACAGTAGAAGACAAATGGGTAGCTTTAAGAGAAGAAGGAGTTAGTTGAGGATCAAATAGGTAAAAATACAAGGTGTAGTAGAAATCCTTGGATAATGCTGGATATGATGAATTTAACTGATGAAAGAAGGAAGTATAAAGATGCAGCAAATGAAGCAGGTGAAAGGGAATACAAACCTCTAAAATATGAGATTAACAGGAAGTGCAAAATAGCTAAGCAGGGATGACTAGAGGACAAATGTAAGGATTTAGAAACATATGTCAGTAGGAGAAAGATAGATACTGTGTACAGGAAAATTGAAGAGGCATTTGGAGAAGAGGGAAGCAGCTGTATGAATATCAAGCTCTAAGATGGGAAAGCTGAAAGATGGAAGGAGTACATAGATGGTCTATACAAGGGATATGAAGTTGCAGGCAATATTATAGAAATGGAGGAGGGCACAGATGAAAATGAGATGGAGAAATGATACTGAAAGAAGAATTTGACAGAGCATGGAAGATCTAAGTCAAAACAAGGCCCCAGGAGTAGGTGACATTCCATCAGAATTATTGATAGCCTTGGTAGAACCAGCCATGACAAGACTCTTCCAACTGCTGTGTGAGATACGAAACAGGCAAAGTACCCTCAGGCTTCAGGAAGAATATAATAAATCCAATTCCAAAGAAAGTAGATGAAAACAATTTAGTAAGTCATGGTTGCAAAATACTAATACAAATTCTTTATTGAATACTGAAAAAAAAAAAAAAAAACTGGTAGAAGTTGATCTCGGTGAAGATCAGTTTGGATTCCAGAGAACTCTTGGCACACACGAGGCAGTACTGATCCAATTACTTATTTTAGAACATAGGTTAAGGAAAGGCAAACCTCTGTTTATAACTACGAACTTGCAGCATGCTGGAAGTGAAAAACAAGTCCTCAGCTTGTCTTTTAATTGAAATAAATGGTTGTGGCTTCATCGTAAGTTGCATTGAGAAGTATGCATTTTTTATTTCTTGATGTTGACTAGTTTTGGACACTTGTATCCATTTTCAGACAATCCATGCTGTAAGTGTGACAAATACAGGGGAAAGCCCATGTACAGAAAGTGCCCCTGCAGTAATCAAAGCGTTATGTGGCTGACTTAACAGCTGCAAATTACACCACATGGGACAGAGCTTAGAGACAGACATTCATAGCATTTGTATGCTTAGAGAAACCTTTTGGCAGTGTTAACTTGAATACTCTCTTTGACATTCTGAAGGTAATAGGGATAAAATATAGGGAGCAAAAGGCTATTTACAATGTGTACAGAAACCGGATGGCAGTTATAAGAGTCAAGGGACATGAAAACGAAGCTGTGGCTGAGAAGGGTGTGAGACAGGGTTGTAGCCTATCCCCAGTGTTGTTCAGTCTGTACACTGAGCAAACAGTAAAGGAAACCAAAGAAAAATTTAGACTAGAAATTGAAGTTCAGGGAGAAGAAATAAAAACTATAAGGTTTGCAGATGGCATTATTATTATATCACAGATGGCAAAGGACTTGGACAGTGTCTTGGAAAGGTGGATATAAGATGAACATCAACAAAAGCAAAATGAGGATAATGGCATGTAGTTGAATTAAATCAGGTGATGCTGAGGGAATTAGATTAGGAAATGACACACTTTGGGATTAGCTACTTGGGCAGTAAAATAACAGTGATGGTTGAAATAGAGAGGATATAAAATCTAGACGCAAGGGCATGTAGTTGAATTAAATCAGGTGATGCTGAGGGAATTAGATTAGGAAATGACACACTTTGGGATTAGCTACTTGGGCAGTAAAATAACAGTGATGGTTGAAATAGAGAGGATATAAAATCTAGACGCAAGGGCATGTAGTTGAATTAAATCAGGTGATGCTGAGGGAATTAGATTAGGAAATGACACACTTTGGGATTAGCTACTTGGGCAGTAAAATAACAGTGATGGTTGAAATAGAGAGGATATAAAATCTAGACACAAGGGCAAGAACAGCGTTTCTGAAGAAGAGAAATTTGTTAACTTTTAATTTTAATAATCAACAGCCTCAGCTGCAAAGTGTACCTAAATTTACCTAGGTTTCTGTTGGGATAACCCAACCTTCTTCAAAATAAAAGTAACTACCGTTTGTCGATAGTGGACATTGTCAAGATAATACTACAAATCCATACATTATCGTCAGACTGAAAAAACTTATCTGAAACTGCCTCGGCCCCACTTTGTGACCGCGATGCGGCAGCCACGAGTGCTGTACTGGAACTCGGTGATGAATAAAACAGAGTGTGTGAAAATCTCTACAATTTTTAGGCCCCAGAGTTCCTTCCTAGATGGCTCAGAATGCACCCCATCAACTGATTCCTTCTTTTAGTCAAGCTGTGCCATAAATTACTTTTCTCCATAATTTAACTAAGCATATCTTCATTAGATACTGGATCTACCCAAATAATCTAAAGCAGGGATTCCCAACCTTTTCAGCTGGCGGACCCCTTCTTCAGTCAGAAATCCATGGCGGACGCCTTCTTCAGTCAGAAATCCATGGCGGACCCCTCGTCAGTCAGGAGCACAGTAACTTTAAATTTCAGAGAGAAACCCATGGGAACTGAAAGCTTCTTAATGCATGCGCCATGTTCCCAATTCGTCTAGCATGTAAGAAAACAATATCATTAACACATGGCTTTATGAGATTTTCTGCAATGGTATGAGCTTTGCCTGTTTTTGCCACTCGATAACTAACCAAGAAAGAAGCTTTTAATGAATTTTTATTAATTGTTTTTGCACAAGTTTTTATGCAATGATGAGAAGCAGCTAGTTCAGCACTCTTCCTTTTGAAAAAAAATCAATGTCTTTATTCTGGAAATCTGGGTGAGTACCTTCAAAATGATGGTGCAATTTAACTGGAACCATTGAACTGTTCAGAAGGACTCGCACACAAATTACACACTGAGCTTTACCCTTCTTTGTCTCCATAAAGCCCACTTCTAAATAGCTTTCGTTGTACTTATACTTCTTGGTTATTCCACTTCTACAGGATATTGCAACCAATGGAGTACTTGCAGCATTTTCACATAATAAATCCAACTGTGGAGCTTCTTCGACAAAGCTCGATCCATGCATGCGTAAAAGGTTTCAGCGCATCTAGCGCTGTGAGCTGACACACAAACGACCCCGTATTGTTGCGAAACAGTCGATCAGAGAAGCCGCATTCTCTGGCACCAAACTGTGTATTCGTTCTCACTTAGGAACCGCAAAGGCTGCTTGGGAATACGACCTGAAGTAAAAGTACACATGTGTTTCACACGAGGGGGGCAAAAAAAATTGATGAATTTCATTTTCACATTTTATTCAATAATTTTACTCATTATTTTACACGATTTGGTGAAATGTGGCTGCAGAACCCCTAGAAAGAGCCGCAGACCCTTAAGGGGTCCGCGGGCCACACGTTGGGAAGCCCTGATCTAAAGCATTCTTCTATGACACCACATGTGAATAGGTTCTATAATTTTCTAGCCTGAGCCGTTCATCATTGGCATATCAGTTCCACATTTCACTTCCTTACATGGCTACACACCTTACAAATGTCTTCAGAAAAGAGTTCCTAACACTTAAATTTCTGTTACATGTTAACAAATATCTCTTTTTCAGGAGTCATTTTCTTGCTATTGCCAGTCTGCATTTTATATCCCATCTTTTTCGGGCAGCTGTAGTTAACTTGCTGGCCAAAGAGCAAAACTGATCTTCTACTTTTAGTGTCTCATTTTCAAATCCAATTCCATTAACATTACTGGATTTAATTTTCCTATACTGCATCAGCCTTGTTTCACTCTTGTTGATGTTTATATTATAAGCTCATTTCAAGACACTAAGCATTCCATTCACCTGGTCTTCCAACGCCTTTACAATCTCTGACGGAAGTATAGCGTCATTGGCAAACCCCATCCCCCTTCCCTCTTTTTTTGTACTTTTACTTTCTTCAGTCTACCGCTAGTATTAGTCATTTTGTGATATTTTAATGTTCAGAAGTGTAAAATTATGCAATTCACAAAATGAAAAAATTGTAGTAGTCTATGACTATAATATCAGTGGGTCACAATTGGAATCAACCAACTCATGCAAATACCTGTGTTCTTTGCCTTGAAGGGATATGAAATGGAAAGATCACATAGGCTGTGGCAGACCTCTGTTTATTGGTAGAATACTGGGAAAATGCAATCAGTCTGCAAAAGAGACTACTTACAAAGCACTCGTGCAAGCCATTCTAGAAGATCGCAAAAGTGTTTGGGACCAGTACCAAATAGGACTTAACAGGAGATATTGAACGTATACAGAGAAGGGCAGCACAAATGGTCACAGGTTTGTTTGACCCATGGAGAGTCACACAGTGATCCTGAACAAACTGAACTGGGAGACTCTTGAAGATAGATGTTAACCATCCTGAGAAAGCATACTTACAAATCTTCAAGAACTGGCTTTAAATGATGACTATATGAATATACTAAATCCCCCCTACATATCTCTCCGATAGGGATTGGGAGGACAAGAATGCACACAGAGGCATTTTAACAATTATTCTTCCCAGGCTCCATACATGAATCAAATGAGAAGAAACACTACCTAATAACTGGTACAGTGGGATGTACTGTTGCCATGCACTTCACAGTGGTTGGCAGAGTTCAGATGTAGATGGTGGAAGTATGTACAGGTATTTTAGTAGTAGATGTGAATGTTGGCTTACATTGTCTTCTGCTATAAGTAATTATGAGTACTCTGCTTTCTGGCACATGAAATTTTCTTTCTACAGGCACGTTCCTCGTCTGGAGTATTTAAACATAACGGACACAAAGCTCAGATCACTCCCGAGGGATCTCTTCCGTGACACCAGAGACTTGAAGCATCTGCTTGTTCAAAACAATCCTAACTTGAGATCTTTGGACAATGATGTCTTCAGAGATGCTAGCAAGCTTGAGGATGTAATTCTGGATCGGAATGACATCAGTTCACTGGACCGAGATGTGTTCACACACCTGACAAATGTCAAGAGGCTGAACCTTGCCTACAATAAAATCAGGAGTCTGCCTGAGGGGATCTTCAGAGATAACCGTGAACTACAGGAGCTAGGGCTGTCAGGGAACCCATTGCGCATTACGGCAGATACAGCAAGGTAAGTTTCTCTGTTGTTTTCTCGAAGTTTTCGACTTAATTAATATTGTGGAGAAGGATTCCTGAAAGAACAACTTTTTTGAGAATTGGGTCTTAATAGTATAGGATATTGGCAAGTAAACACCCCCCTCCCAGTTCCTTAAAGAATTCATCTCCCATGTATAAAACAGACTGAAACATCTGATTGGTTTACAAATGAGTTAATGTGTTACACGTTTCATGTTAAGCCTGTAAAACATTTACAGTGAAGACGCAAAAAATCAAATTATGTTTATTTTATTTGTTTTGGATTATTCACCCACAGCCTAATGAAAAAGTCGAAACCAAAACTGGTAAACCTCTTAATACGAGGTGTGGCTAGAAAAAAACCGCACTAGTACTGGTGAAACAATAAAACGAATGCAATAAGGCTGAAAGTCGCATGGCCTGTCACGTGACTCTCGCTCCGCCCACTGCTCGAGTTTCATCTGCCTCCTGCACTCAGTCTGCCCGTGGCGTCTGTTTTAAGTAGTTGACGTTTTGTCTGTGCGTCGGAAAATGTTGAGTGTACAGAAAGAACAGCGTGTTAACATCAAATTTTGTTTCAAACTAGGAAAATCTGCAAGTGAAACGTTTGTAATGTTACAACAAGTGTACGGCGATGATTGTTTATCGCGAACACAAGTGTTTGAGTGGTTTAAACGATTTAAAGATGGCCACGAAGACACCAGTGATGACACTCACACTGGCAGACCATTGTCAGCAAAAACTGATGCAAACATTGAAAAAATCGGTAAACTTGTTCGACAAGATCGCCGTTTAACAATCAGAGCAGTGTCTGAGTTAACAGGAGTTGACAAGGAACAAGTTTACCGATTTTTTCAATGTTTGCATCAGTTTTTGCTGACAATGGTCTGCCAGTGCGAGTGTCATCACTGGTGTCTTCGCGGCCATCTTTAAATCGTTTAAACCACTCAAACACTTGTGTTCGCGATAAACAATCATCGCCGTACACTTGTTGTAACATTACAAACGTTTCACTTGCAGATTTTCCTAGTTTGAAACAAAATTTGATGTTAACACACTGTTCTTTCTGTACACTCAACATTTTCCGACGCACAGACAAAACGTCAACTACTTAAAACAGACGCCACGGGCAGACTGAGTGCAGGAGGCAGATGAAACTCGAGCAGTAGGCGGAGCGAGAGTCACGTGACAGGCCACGCGACTTTCAGCCTTATTGCATTCGTTTTATTGTTTCACCAGTACTAGTCCGGTTTTTTTCTAGCCACACCTCGTATGTTCATTTAAGACTTTTTTGGCAAATAGTGTATAGTGTCAAACTGGTTTGGTAAGGATTGATCATAGCAAAAGTAAGGTATAAAAATAAAGTCATAACATATAAAACTTTGAACATAGCTGCTAAGGTTCAGTGACAGTGTCAGAATTATATTGTAAGAAATAAGCCCTCGGTCTTGTTGCAACCCTTGTTCACAGTACGAGCAGCCCTTAGCGGCTCGCCACCTCACAAGTGTTCATGACGTCGCCTTTCCGGCTTAGATCTTTTTTAATATGTGACTTGTAAGTACTGCATCTTTTCCAGTCAGTACAAACTTTAACTTTATTAATGTACTATATACCTAATGTTTTAGTACAGTTAGTCTAATTCTGAAGACGATGCTCATAGTAGCGTCGAAACCAGGTCAATTTTGACTTAATATTTGTGACCGAGGGCTTATTTGTTACAATATCATAACATATAATTTCACGCAATATTACAATGTTAATTTTATAATTTACACTATGGGTATTTTACAAAAGATTAAGGCATTTTATTATACATTTAATATAAGTAAGTGAACAAACAAAGATTAAAAAAGAACAGTGTGTGTATTTGAAAACAAAAATATCCTTAAAATATTTCACATTAAGATTCTGGTAGCTGTAGTAAAAAAAGAGGTACTTAAAGAATGATTCTTATATTTGAAAAATGTTTAACCTTAAGCTGTTTTAGATTTGTGTGAATCAGCTTTCCACAATGATGAGTAGGTAAAACCTTTGCTTTTATGTCACTTGAATGTCAAACCTTTGAGAATATAACATAAAGCTGCCCATGCCTGAAAACTGGTTTCTAACAGAAATATTCCTACTGTGTTCACTGTTTGACCTTTGGAATTGTTGGTCATCATGGCAAAAGAATCCTGTTATAACGTCAAGTTGAACACATATATTTCAAAACGACACAACACGTATATGTCACTGAGCAAGTTGACAAAGCAAGACATGTGATCAAGGTAACATTCGAATGAACACTGAGTTGTGTGCCCTAAAACACTAATAATCATCATCATCCAAGTCCAGCAGCCGATGGCTGGCTGGCCGCTTAGGTGGCGCGGTTGCTGCATGGCTGGCAGACAGCGCCACACGTAGAGGACAGGTGTAATTGCGCGGCGGTACTTTGACTGATCGGCGAGTCATAACACTTTTCCCCCCTTTAAATTTTTTGCACAGGTCTTGATGGAGGTGGCCTGTAGATTGGCGTTGTTTGACTGGCCGTAAAGTCTGGAGGAGGAGGCTTACCATACAGACGGAAGTGTCCCCGATGATAACGGGTCAAGATGACAGGAGACGTAGGGGCCGAATCTGCTGGGGCTCCATGCACCAATCTGCCCATTGCGGCAAGTCCAGTTGATGTAACAGGAGGCGTGGGCAATGTGTTGGCATCCGTAGGAGAAGGAGGCAAGTAGATTGGCTCCGACAGATGATGGTCATCCGGTTCCTGCATGGGCACATCTCCTGGTGGCATCCGTTCTTGTACTGGCACTGAGATGACGGTGATAGGGCTGCGTTGTGAGTAATGAGAGATGCCAAGATCCCAAGTGTCAGGTAGAGCCGAAGGTGGTGTAGCGGCATTCGGAACAGGCGTTGCCAGCACACGAGGCCGAAGTTGGTCTGCATGATGCACTGCAACACCCGTGTCCGTCTGGATTTCATACAGACGTCGGCCACGGTGTTGTAAGATGCGGCCCGGACTCCATTTTGGCCGCCTGCCATATCCCCATACCTAGACAAGGTCGTCGGCGGTGAACCGGCCAAGCGAAGGCACCCGCGGCTGTGAGGTGAAAGGCCGCAAAAGATGAAGTAGCGTGCGGGGTTGTCGGCCATGGAAGAGCTCAGCCGGGCTGTGGTCGCCAATAGGGGTGAAACAGTAAGAAGCCAGAAACTGGAGAAGTGCATCATCAGCAATAGAAGAAGTCAGGAGTTTCTGCATCTGAGCCTTAAATGTGCGGACCAGTCGTTCAGCCTCACCGTTTGATTGAGGATGGAACAGAGGGGTCATGACATGCATGACGCCATGACGAACATGAAAATCCGCAAATTCAGAAGAGGCAAATTGCGGACCATTATCAGTAACAAGAGTAGAGGGAAGGCCTTCCAAAGAAAAATGCGGGCGAGAGCACTTGTGGTTGCCGCGGTGGTAGGCGACGTGCAACAGACAATGAAAGGAGAGTAGGCATCAATTACGAGGAGCCAATAAGTACCTAAGAAAGGTCCCGCGAAGTCAGCATGAATGTGCTCCCAGGGCATCTCAGGCGAAGGCCATGGTGACAAAGATGATTTTGGGGCGGCGGCCTCTGACGCATAAGGGCCGCAGGCAGTGACCATGTGTGCTATTTCAAGAGTCGATGCCAGGGCAGTAGACATGATGGCACGCCAGAGATTTTGTGCGAGACACACGCCAGTGCCCTTGGTGAAGGAGGCGCAAGACCGAAGCACGCAAAGACGCAGGTACCACAACACGCGGCGAAGCATTGTCAGTGGAGAGGAGGATAACACCATCCCTAGCCGTGAGGCGGTAGCGCAAAGTGTAGTAGTTCCGCAACGGATCAGAAGTCTTAGCGGACGGGCGATCTGGCCAACCCTTCTGAATACAGCGTAAAACCCGGGAGAGGGTAGGGTCAGAACCCGTAGCAGCCGCCAGCCGGTCCCCGATGATGGGGAATCCGTCCACAACCTGCTGCTTGGCAACATCCAGGTGGAAACACAAAAGTTCATCCCTATCGAATGTCAGATCAGGACCCATGGGAAGGCGAGACAGTGCATCAGCATTCACATGTTGAGCCGTTGTGTAGAAATGAATCTCATTATTGAAACGAGACAAGTAAAGAGCCCAACGCTGGAGGCAGTGTACAGCCTTGTCGGGAAGTGACGATGATGGATGAAACAAGGAAATAAGTGGTTTGTGATCCGTAACAAGATGAAATTTGGATCCATAGAGAAAAACACCAAACTTATGACGAGTATAAATAATGACCAAAGCTTCTTTTTCAATTTGAGAATACTTTTGTTGGGCATCCATGAGCGTTTTGGAGGCATAAGCAGTGGGTTGTTCAGAGCCGTCAGAAAAACGGTGCGCAAGGCCTGCACCGACACCATATTCAGAGGCATCCGTGGCAAGAACAAGATGTTGGCCAGGTCGATAAGTAGCCAGGCACGGGGCCTGTTTCAGCACAGTCTTCAATTTCTGGAAAGCTGCATCGCATGATGCGGTGCAGTGAAAAGGTACGTTTTTATGCAACAGGCGATACAACGGCTGAGCCACTGACACAGCAGATGGTAAAAACTTGTGATAGTATGCTATTTTCCCCAAGAAGGCCTGCAGTTCCTTAACAGATGTAGGGCAAGGAAGGGCATCGATCACAGCGACAGTTTGTTGAAGCGGACGAATACCATCCTGAGAGAGTTGAAACCCCAAGTACGTGATAGATGCCGGAAATAATTGTGATTTCTGAAGATTACACTTAAGACCGGCAGTCTGTAAGACATGAAAAAGTGTGCGGAGGTTCTGAAGATGTTCTTCAGTGGTGGAGCCAGTGACAACAATGTCGTCCATGTAATTTATACACCCGGGGACAGGGAGCAATAATTGTTCCAAAAATTGCTGAAAGAGAGCAGGGGCACTGGCAGCCCCGAATGGCAATCGTTGGTACTGATAGAGGCCGAAAGGCATGTTAAGGACCAGAAACTGCCGGCAAGCAGCGTCGAGAGGAAGTTGATGATAAGCTTCTGACAGGTCAATTTTAGAAAAATACTGGCCTCCCGCAAGTTTAGTGAACAATTCTTCAGGTCGGGGCATAGGGTAAGTGTCGATGAGGCATTGCGCATTTACAGTGGCTTTAAAATCGCCACAGAGACGAATATCACCATTGGGCTTAGCAACGACAACGACAGGAGAGGACCACTCACTGGAAGTGACAGGAAGCAAGACTCCTGAAGTAGTGAGACGATCCAGTTCCCATTTTACCTGATCACGAAGGGCCACAGGAATGGGCCGAGCCTGAAAAAACTTAGGCCGAGCAGTGGGTTTGAGCGTGATATGAGCTGCAAAGTTGTTTGCACGGCCTAACCCAGGAGAAAAAAGGGACGAAAATGTTATCAACAAGGAACCCAATTGAGCATAAGGAATAGCATCAGAGACAATATTGACAGAGTCATCCATGGAGAACCCAAAAACGCAAAAGGCATCGAAACCAAAAAGATTCTCTGGGGTACTCTGGTCGACCACAAATATGGGGACAGTGCGAACGACGGATTTGTAAGATACCTCAGCATTAAATTGTCCCAAGAGAGAAATCTTCTGTTTATTGTACAATAAACAGAAGATTTCTCTCGTGGGACAATTGCCGAGTGACAGGTGATAGGAGTGGAGAACCCAACTGAAGATACGTCTGAGAATTAATTATAGTGGCAGCAGAACCGGTATCCACCTGCATGCGAACATCCCGACCAAGGATTTGGACAGTGAGGAATAACTTTCCTGAAAGGGAAGAAGTGCAATTGACAGACAACACAGAAGCAGAATCAGCATCACGGTCATGAATATCATGTATGTGGTCGGATTTGCAAACGGCAGACACATGACCTTTCTTTTTGCAATTGTGACACACGGCCCAATATTGGGGACAGTCCTCCCGTGAATGTTTCGTAAAACACTGCAGACATGAAGGAAGTTGCCGGGGGTTTTGCTGCAGTTTCTTAGAGGGTTGTGTACGGTTAGGCTGAGGCTGCGCGTGGGAGAGTGTTGCGGCCACGTCGGCCGGCGGGGACGCACCGCACGCGTCGTCAACAGTGCACTGAGGTTGTATTTCCCCGACGTCACCCCACGCCTCTATTTGCGCCCCAGTGGTGCGAGAAATTTCAAAGGAGTGCGCGATGGATAGGACTTCATCTAGAGTCGGATTTGCCAACTGAAGGGCACGTTGCCAAACTACTTCGTCGGGCGCCGACCGGATGATGGCATCCCATACCGTGGAATCGGCATAGGATTCTTTGTGAACGTCAGTAACAAATTGACACTTTCGACCGAGGCCGTGAAGTTCAGCAGCCCAAGCGCGATAGGATTGATGCGGTTGTTTTTGACAACGAAAAAAAGGCAACACGAGAGGCTACCACATGCATTTGCTTTTGAAAATAGACAGACAGAAGTGAGCACATTTCAGCAAAGGACAAAGACGCAGGACCTTTCAAAGGAGCCAATTGTGACAACAACCAATACATTTGAGGTGAAATCCATGAAAGGAACAGAGACTTACATGTTTGTTCGTCCGTGACATGAAATGCCAAGAAGTGCTGTCGAAGACGTTTTTCATAATCAGACCAGTCTTCCACTGTCTCGTCATAAGGAGGAAAAGGAGGTATAGACAACGACGAGAAACATCCCGCATTTGATGCTGAGATGAAATCGCGAATCGCCGATGTTAGAAGCATTTGCTGTTCAATGAGACCTTGCAATAGTTGCTCGACAGTAGCCATGGAAACATGTGGGTCAATGATGAAAAGGAAAAATCCACTACCTTGTTGCCAATTGTTATAACGTCAAGTTGAACGCATATATTTCAAAACGACACAACACATATATGTCACTGAGCAACTTGACAAAGCAAGACATGTGAACAAGGTAACATTTGAATGAACACTGAGTCCAAGTCCAGCGGCCACTGGCTGGCTGGCCGCTTAGGTGGCGTGGCTGCTGCATAGCTGGCAGACAGCGCCACATGTAGAGGACGTGCGTAATTGCGCAGCGGCACTTTGACTGATTGGCGATTCACAACGAATCCTTAATGGGAAACTGTTGTTGCTTAAATATGAAGCATAATTCAGCATTGGAACCTGCCTTTTCTCAGATTTAAAACTATTTCTCCTGTATGAAAATCAGTAAGAATATCTGCATAAATCACATTGTCTTTTATACTTTCAACAACCAATCATATGCTGTTCCATTATCCCACATTTCTGTTAAAATGTCATTGTCCCATGACTGAGTTCAAACTTTAAGATGTAGTTAACGTTGCTTTAAGCCTGCAGGATTGTTGGTATTTAAAAATTCCAATGGGAAGTTAATACACTCATTCATGTCTTCCACTTCAATTTCATCAGTATTTAAGATAATTGCAGTTTTTCCCTGGAAGTACAGAGAAGTTTAGGTTGTTAAGTTGTATTATATGGCTATCTGCTGCAACTTGTAGATTCCCATCTGAAGGTCACCTCCATTCTCTGGAATCATTGCTAAGTCACTCTGAAGCACAAAAGAAACTGGTATGTAAACAGGCAGAATATGGCAATGCAGTCGGCAGTGCAATCCTACAACTGTCAGATCAGTTACCACTGCTACAATGGAAGGTTATCAAGGTTTAAGTGAGTTTGAATGTGGTGTTATAGTCAGTGCTCGAGCGATGGGACACAACATCTCCGAGGTAGCAATGAAGTAGGGGTATTCCTGTAAGACCATTTCGTGAGTGTACTGTGAATATCAGGAATCTGGTAAAACATCAAATCTTCGACGTTGTTGTGGCCAGAAAAGGATCCTGCAAGAACAGGACCAATGACAACTGAAGAAAAATGTTCAATGTGACAGAAGTGCAACCTTTCCGCAGTTGCTGCAGATTTCAGTGCTGGGCCATCAACAAGTGTCACTGTGCAAACCATTCAACGAGACATCATTGATATGGGTTTTCGGGGCCGAAGGCTCACTAGTGTATCCCTGATGTCTGCACGACACAAAGCTTTACAACTCACCTGGGCCCCTCAACACCGATACTGGACTGTGGATGGACGGAAACAAGTTGCCTGGTCGGGCAAGTTTGTACTGAGTGAATGGACGTGGACGTGTAAGAGTATGGAGACAATCTTATGAATCCATGGATGCTGCATGTCAGCAGCAGATTGTTCAAGTTCATGGAGACTGTGTAATGGTATAGGGTGTGTGCAGTTGGAGTGATAAGTGACCCCTGATACATCTACATACGACTCTGACAGGTGACATGTACATAAGCATCCTGCCTGTCACCTGCATCCATTCATGTCCATCACACATGCTGACAGACTTGGGAAATTCCAACAGGACAGTGCAACACCCCACAGGTCCAGAATTGCTACAGAGTGGTTCCAGAAACACTCTTATGAGTTTAAACACTTCTGCTGGCCACCGGACTCCTCAGACATGAACATTATTGAGCATATCTGGGAAGCCTTGCAACATGCTTTTCAGAAATCTCAACACCCTCATAATATAACGGATTGATGGGCAGCCCTGCAGGATTCATGGCGTCAGTTTCCTCCAGCACTACTTCAGACATTAGTAGAGTCCATGTAATGTTGTGTTGCAGCAGTTCTGCATGCTCACGGGGGCCTTACACAATATTATGCAGACGCACCAGTTTATTTGGTTCTTCAGTGTAGTATCATAATTAGTCTAGTGTCATGATCTAAAAATACTCCTTTTTTTAACTTGTTGTAGGAAAGTTCTGGTAGAATGTAAATACTTCTGTATTAAAGAGCACCTCTCACTGAAAATCAAAAACACTGGGTCATCGATAGGCATACACAAAATGGAAGAAAACTTGGTCGGTCTCTCTCTCTCTCTCTCTCTCTCTCTCTCTCTCTCTCTCTCTCTCTCCCTCCCTCCCTCCCTCCCCCTCCCCTCTCTCTCTCTCTCTCTCTCTCTCTCTCTCACACACACACACACACACACACACACACACACACACACACACACACACACACATTCTCTCTCTCTCTCTCTCTTTTTCTCGTTTTGTAGATATTTAGGTGGATTCTTCTAAATGAGAAAAGGAAAATATCTAGAATGTTTAAAATTGGTTACTCAGATAGTGGCCAAAATTGTGCATAAGATTGCTCATGCTGGTGGCACTGCTGACTGTAAACAACTATTTCAGGTGTTGCAGTCATACCACGAAGGTATTTTCAGTGCCATTGTGGGCTTCACTGTCAGTGTCTGGGCGCATTGCCTTAGACTAGGCAGCTACGAAACAATACTGCGACAAATTCAGCAGAGCGTACGTCTGAGGCCCACCAGTGCCTTTTGCACTACAACCGTAGAAGATTTACGGGTGATTTTGGGATGTCATGGTACCGTACAGGGCAGCATTGTATTCGTTGGGGCATGATCAATATGATCGCATGTCTGAGATCAAAGGAACTCGTATTAAGGGTAAGAGATCTACGAGTTTGGAAGTTATATGAATGGCAGTATGACTGAGACACTAGGAGCACTGCAAGGCATGTGTCTCCATGTACCTAGGCATCAGGAACAGGATCAAACTGTGCAACATTGCCAATACTTGAGGTATGGTGCACCTATTAACAGATCACAGTCCATATCCCACACACTTGCATCGGATGGGATGTAATAACACCCAATATGTGAATGTTGAGAGGAAAGTTTCACTGATTATGTCATTCTCAGATGCCCCATTTCTCAGGTAGAGAGAGACTGAAGACAATTAGACTGCAATCTGTGAATAGTTGTAAGTGACCAAAGCTTGTGAACTACAATCAGTATGATAGTACATCAAATATATAAAAGACAACTGCTTAACTTACAGTCCAGAAGAGAAAGAGTGCTATGGCCACTCACATGTATATGCATAGACTTGAGGATTGGCAGGGCGTGCACGTACCGATGTGGGTGATGTAGAATAGATAGCAACAATACGTGTAGAAGTAGTTATAGCTGTAGTTAATCAGCAGACTTAAAGCTATTTTGAGGCTGCCAGTATAAAATATCTAGTAATATAAGCTGGAATTTATTCATTGGAACCTGAGTTAATTTTTTTAAATTGGTTCTTATTTTTCAAATGTTCTGTTTTATTTCTACAGTAATGTTACCAATGGTTGCTGATAACATGATTTATTCCTACAGACATAATGTAAGACATTGTATGTCCCCATGATTACATCATCTTTGTTTTTAACAATATAGATATCTACATATTAGTCCTGTATATTTTCTTCATTGTTTTTGTAATTGCCAAAAAATCTGTTTCCTTTTCTTGGTAACTTTCCAAGTTCCAATAGATCATTTTTTCTTGTTCTGTTTCATGCCTATGTTGTCTCTAGTAATCAGTTGTCTTTCAGAGATGCATTCTGCAAGTACATTGATTCACATTTTCCTGCGGCTGGTTCAAAGTTAGCTGCAAATTGTTTTATTGGACACATTTAGATTACATTGATTCACAACAAACTCATTTTGGTGGAATTGCCATTTTTGAGTGATCCTGTTGAGATGTTATAACTGTTGTAGTGTACTTATGTCTATGTATTTTCTATGTCATATTACATTATACTGTACTTATGTCTAGGTGGAATGACATCTATAATGCATCGTGATCTGATTTTTCTGTCTGGTAGTATGTTGTTGTTACTATGAATCATTTTGTTTCATTTGTATTAGACTTTTAGTGGTTTTATATAGAATATTTTGACAGTTGTTTGACAGTTTTCATTCCAGCTAAATCCATCTCTTCCAGCATAACAAATTTATACAAATTATACTGGTATCTGAAACAACTGAGATTTTAAAGAACAACCTCTCTGTTATAGAAAAATATATTCTGTGGAAGCCTCTGAAATTGTAAACCTCCTACAGCTTGCTCTATTTCAAAATTATTTTAAATATGACAAGAAAATATACTCAGAAGTAGATGAAATAGCAGTGGGGAAACTGTGTTTCAAGCACCATCACATATATATTTATTAACTCACTAGAAGAAAAATTTTTCAGCTCAAACTGGCCATTTCTGAAGATAATTATCTATCACCAAATAGACAACACAGTACTACTGAGAGATGGAGATAATACTGACTAGAAACAATTCATCGGCAATTTAACAGTTACCATCCACAAATAAAATATTCATATGAACAGAGCAGAACAGATCCATAAATTTTCTCGACCTAAAAATAAGCAATAGTAATAATCACCACAAATTCAAAATTCACAGAAAACCTACAACAATGGACATAATTATAAATAAAACTTCATGTCACACAAATTCCAATAAATATGTATATTTCAGGTCAATGATCAATAGAAATATATATTTACCTCTCAACACTAATGCTACACAAAATGAAACAACAACACTACAGTAGTAGCACAAAGAAATGATTTTAACCCCACCACAGTGCTAAAATATATTTAGGAAGGAGAAATTCTGATCTCTGCCATGTTCAGGCAATGAAAGAATTCATTGACAACAGCCAGGATTCAAACATGGGTCTCCTACTTACTAGGCAGGTACATTAACCATCTGTGTCACCTTGGTGCAGTGGTTAGACACAACTTTATGGACTATCCGAGCACACCTCTCCCCTCAGTCCAAATTCCCATTTGCTCCACACTACCAAAGTAACGTGTCGTATCTCTTTTTCCTCTGTTTACTTATCGCATCATATGAAGTCCTGCACGAGGTCAGGCGAAGAGTGCTCTGCGCTGAATGATCATATTAGTCTTAGATTACATGAACAATAGACAATGTCTGTGACAGGTAAACTGACATAGGGAAGAGAGAATGAAAATGAAATCAGGCCAACCAATGTACCAACAACATAAATAGGCCACATATTGGACAAATTAATCACTTGCTAAAGAATACCAAAAAAACTTGTGTTTCATACAAACAACCTGAAAACAAAAATAAGACTAGGACAAATGAGGTCCCCATTTTGTCTAATCCACGGATTTGCAGTTTCCTGTGATGACTGCACTCCATTTTATATCAGACATACAAGAAGAAACTTTGGAATCAGATTTAAAGAATGTACAAGAAAATGTGACAGTAACCAATCAAGTTTTACTTAATACCTCAAAAGCAAAAATCTTAAGACAGAACAAATCAAAAATGCTTTGTAAATTCTACATAAAGTACACAAAGGTCATGCTATTAACATCTTAGAAGAACTGGAAATTAACAAAAAAATATCCAGATGACATCCTTAATGAACAAACAGATCTGAAACATAAAGTGGTTCCAATACAAAAGTAACTACATGATTCATGATAACACACCAGACTGTAAACTCACTCCAATATGGATTATGGATGTCATTCCACCTAGATCTCGTCTGACGCAGTTCCCAACAATCAGTCTTTCCTTCTCATCCCATACAGTAAGTCTCCCCTGACCCGCGGTTCTGGGTGACTTTCCCAAAATCTACCCCTTTTCCAAGACCTCTCCTGTCCTTTTCCTTCACACTACTTCTTACCCTTTCAACTCTTCTGCCTGAAAGCTTACCAATCACAACAGTCTTTTATGTGTGTGTTCTGCTGCCACTTGGTGAGTATTTTTTATCTATTCAACTAAATAAGTTCAACAGAAAATACATAGACATAAATATACTTATAACAATTATAACATTTCAACAGGATCACTTGAAACTGGTAGCTCTGCCGAAATGAGCTCATTGTGATTCAATGTAATCCACATGAATCAAACACAACAATTTGCAGCTAACCTAGAACTATTGAAAGAAAATGTCATATTTTGACCTTCTGTATGCTGTGGGCTCAATAAAGATGTAGTAATGTTTATTGAGTCCTTGAGTGGGATAATGGTCCATCACAGATAAAACTGGTGTTGGGACTGCCATCTATGAGCTTTGGCAACCACAGTTCATAATTAACCTAGCTGAATAGGGTACTGCACTTCCTCTGCTTTCGGTGTTCTATTAATCCTCCAATACTCGGTCCTCGGAGCCTCATCTGCTAGACAGACTACACCATGTTAAGGTAAAGTTGATATTTGGATGAGTGGGGTTCTGTATTCACATCATTATTCCTGTAACACCTGACTATTGTCTGTGGCAACATTAATTACACAAAACACAAGATTTGCTAAATGGTTGATGTCTATACAATCAGGCATTTTGGATCATAAAAAATATCAGTTATTGACAAGTACGTGAGAATTTTAGGCTTTCTCCAGAGATTTAACACACACACACACACACACACACACACACACACACACACACACACACACAAATATGCATGCCTACAAAGAGAAACTATCTGCAGATTGAACAATGGAGACTCCAGGTAGTAGTATCAACAATGTAGGGAAAAACAGATTGCTGTTTACCGTAAAGGTAACACATTAAGTTGCAGACAGTCACAATTAAGAAATTAAATGACTTCAAAATTTCGAATAAGAACAACTATTAACTGTAGAATGGAATGGTGACAATGAAAATTTGTGCCGGATCAGGACTCTGTGAACCTGGATTTCCTACATATCTCGAGTGGTCGCCTTACTATTTGGCTATCCGTGTACGACTCATGGCCACAGCCAAACTTCCATATGTCGTTAACCGTGCGTCTACAACCAGTACTCCTACATCCATTATGTATATTCCTGTACAGGTCAGACATTTTACTGGAAAGTCACTTGCCCGGTTTTGGCAGATAAATACAATATTGCAGTGAGTGTGTTATTCTGATTACAATGCAAAGTTCGTTTGGACATGCATCATAATCAGAATAACACAGGTACTGCAATATCATACAATTAAGACATTTACACATAAGCTTTTAGCTATAGCTTTCATCATTAAATGAACAACACACGCCATTTGTTCGCAAAAGCAAGCACACCTCATGCACACATGCCTACCAACACTGGCAGCTCGGGCTAGAATGCAGTTATCAAGTGAGATGCAAGCAACAAGGTGGGGAAGGGGAGGAAAGATAAAGATCAGTGTACAGTTGGGAGGGGGGGGGGGAGAGGAGCACTCTGTGGTAGAGTGCACAGGGACTAGAATGCCCACAGATGCAGCATCAGGAGGTTGTGTGGCATTGAGGTGGTGAAAAATGAAACGAGAAAGGAGTGGGAAAGAATGGGCAGATGTCTCGGCAGAGGGCAGAAAACAATGAGTGTGGGAGGTGAGAATGGGGAGGATGTGATAGGACAGAGGGGATGGAAACTGGTGGGTGGTGGGTGGAGGGTGTGGGGACAGATTATTACCTTTGGTTGAGGCCAGGATAATTATGGGAGCAGAGAAGGTGTTGTAAGGATAACTCCCATCTGCACAGTTCAGAAAAGCAGATGGTGGATGGGAGGATCCAGATGTCCGGGGTTGTAAAGCAGCCATTGAAATCAAGTATATTATGTTCAGCTGCATGTTGTGTTGCAGGATGATCTTCTTTGCTCTTGGCCACAGTCTGGTGTTGGCCATTCATCCTGATGGACAATTCGTTGGTAGTTAAATTAAAGCAAAAAGTTGTGCAGTGGTTGTAGCAGAGTTGGTAAATGACATGGCTGCTTTTGCTGGTGCCCAGCCCATGGTGGGGTAGGATAAGCCTGTGACAGGACTCTAATAGGAAGTGCTGGGTGGGTGGATTGGGCAGATCTCAACCTTGGATCTTCCACAGGGATATTATCCTTGTGACAAAAGGTTGTGACAGTGAGCAGAATAAGGATGGACCGGGATGTTGTGGAGGTTGGGTGGGTGTGGAACACTACTTCAGGAGGGGTGGGTAGGATCTCAGGTAGGTTGTCCCCCATTTCAGGGAATGATTATAGGTAATCAAAGTTCTGCTGAAGAATGTTGTTCCAGTCTGGGACGGTATTGGTTGACGAAGTGGGCACTCCTATGTGCTGGTTCTCGGAGGTGGTGGAAGGATTGTGGTGTGAGGGAAATGGAATGGGAGATCTCTTTGCAGACTGTTTCGAGGGGAACAGGAGGTGGTAATGTCTGTCTGTGAAGGCCTTGGCGAGACCCTCAGCATACTGGATAAGAGACTTCTTGTCACTGCAGATGTGCCATCCCTGGGGGGCCAGGCTGTACGGGAGGGATTTTTTGGTGTGGAAGGGATGACAGTTGTCGAAGTGCAGGTGATTGGTAGATTTGTTGCAGACAGAGGTGTGGATGGAGCCATCGGAGAGGAGGTGGTTCAGTGTCTAGGAAGGTGGCATGCTGCGTTGAGGATGACCGGGCAGAATGGATGGGAGAAAAGATATTGAGGTTGTGAAGGAGTTAAGATAGGGTGACTTGGCACACCTCTCTTCTCCTACTCGTGCTCTCTCTACCTCTTCCCTATCCCCTCCAGATTACTGATCCTGTCCCACGTGATAGTTGCACTCTGGCTCGAGCTGCTGGTGTCGGCAGTCATCTGTGCGTGAGGTGTGCTTGCTCGTGTGAATGATTGACGTACGTTTATCTTTTTCTGCCGAAGGCTGTGGCTGAAAGCTGTAAGTCTCTTTTAATTGTGTCTACGTAACTTATCATCTGTACAGTAAGCTGTGCTCTATCTTTTCCTACATTGTTGATATCTGCAGACTTATACTGGGATATGCGTGATACTGCTAAATAAGAGACAGACTTTGGAACCACAATGTCACCACCAATACAGTTGACACAAAGGTTAGGAAACTCGAATTGTATTTGGCAAAAGGGAGTTCAACCAATCCAATTATCATTTTCCTTCATTCCAAAAAGTCTCTTACGGTATTGTTAATGGTGCCACACCTGTTTGTGTGTCACATACTCTTCCAACCTGAGTGTGTTCTCCACCTCTTATGACATCAGTGACATTGACACATTTAACTCGAAGCTCCCTTGTTTTGATACAACAAGAAACATTACTGTCACAGCTATAATATGTATAGTGTTCACTCTGTGCTAATCAAAATGTGAACATAGAAATTTGCTATCAATAGAATATTTACTGTTCTAATAATTGAGTCATGGTTTTAGTATACACCAGTAAACTGCTGGTGGCTTGTGAACAGTTGGTATTACGTAAGTAATTATTATTCATGTTTGGATCCTACTGGACCACAATAAGGGGCATTTCCAGAGTTTTATTTTATTTTTTCTTTGTACCCACATTACTTTCATTGTCACAGAATGTTTTTTTTTTTTTTTTTTTTTTTTTTTTTTTTTTACATTCATCAGGTCAAGTTGTTCCTGTCTTATTGGTTTTTTTTTTCCGCCAGTCCCAGCTGTCCAGTCATGAATTTCCTGCCTGGCATATCTTGGCCTGTTACTCTTCCTTCCTTCAGGCCATATTTCATTGCTTCAATCCATTTTATTGTTTCAATTTTAGTTTTGCCGCAACTTTCATACAATTCCACGTCTGTCTATGCAGTCTGGTTGGTTACAGTCTTTTAATATGTTCATAGAATTTTAGCTTTTTTTTTTCAAATCTGAATAAATGCTGGTGTAATTTTCACTTTCTTTATTTGCTCTTAATCTCTATGTTCCTTCATCAGAATAATTCGGACTTAAAATTTTTCTGATTACTTTTTGTTCTCCCAATTGGATTTCAATGGTGTCTCTCTTTCCCTGTTTGGAATGTGTGTTTCAGTCCCATAAACACACTCTGGTTTGATGAGTGTCTTGTAGTCCCTATGTTTTACGTATTTTGTAGTACATACGTTTCGTAAGTGTTGTAGTCATTTTGTGGCAATGACTTTCATAATCAGTCTTTTCCACGACAATCTCATGAATGATTTTGTCTAAATTTTTGAACTGAGAAACACTCAATTTTTGTCTGTCTCCATCTCTGCGCCCCCCCTCTCTCTCTCTCTCTCTCTCTCTGTGTGTGTGTGTGTGTGTGTGTGTGTGTGTGTGTGTTTAGAAGTTTGGCTGCCAGGTTGGTGTTGGACATGTATATTTTATTTTATTTATTTATATTTTTTTTCTCAAATTTTATTTGCAGACCTGCTGTTTCTTTAAGAATTTCTATTTGTCTTTGTGCTTTTTCAGTGCACTGACATAGAACTTCTACATCATATGCGAAGTCTATCCCACCCAGTATTGGTTCTTCCTACTTTGACTGGTTCATTGATTGTAAGCTAAGATTTTGCTCAGATTACTTTTGTTAACAGCTGAAAAATAATGGGGCAATTCATTCCCTTATGTCATTCATGTTTTAATTTCAAAATGTAAGATGTCTTCGACAAATTTTACCTTATTTAACATGTCACTAATAACTGCTGTAATTTTGATATCCTTGCCTTATTCTTTCAGAATTTGGAACAGAGACTTACGATCCACTTAGTCATAAGCTCCCCTTTTCTCAATCTACAATGGTACAGGCTACATTCTTATTACAATTTGATGTCAGAGAATTAGTTTTACTTATTCATTTTGCAGAGGATCTGTTTTGTCTGAAGCCTGACTGATACTCACCAATTTTGCATTAATGATGTTGCTGTTCACAGATCAGGAGACATTTGTTATATTTTGTAGTTTCCGTTGTGACTGCTACAGCATGGAGGAAAAACAAATATATGCTTCTTATATTACTGTATTTTCCTTTTTCTTTTTGCACTCAGCTAAGCACACTAATATTTTGTCTGGAAAACTTATTTCAGAACTGGCAATAAGAGAGTTAAGATGTTTCGAGATTTTTATTTTACATTTCATAATGTAATTTCTATTTACATCTGGTGCAAGAGACATTAATGGCAACTGCTTTTGTACTATGTTTGCAGGGACCTGCTGAGAAACAATGCCAAACTGCGAGTGCTTCTGATGCGCGACTGCAAACTGGAGGACCTTCCGACTGGCCTTCTGAGAAATGCGTCGAATCTGGAATGGCTGGACCTGTCGAGTAATGACATCTCACAGTTCCCCTCAGACTTCATTCAGGATTGCACGAAGCTGGCCTATTTAGGATTGGCCTACAACAAGCTTAAGGTTCTCAGTTCAGATGTACTGCACCAGCGTGGTGGATCTCTTGCAACGTAAGTGTGCCTCTAATTTAGTTTTAATTGACCTGTCTCTTGGTATCAGGCTAACTTCTATCCTTGTCTATTATATACTACTTCTAATCTCTATGAATCACTGTGAATGATTCCATTCTTTGAATTTACTTCCTGAAATATATCTTCATGGGATGTGGTGATCATTGTGATGCCTCTCTTGTCCTTCCATTTCATCAGCATCTGCTTGCTCCTATATACTGTTGAGTATTCACCCTACTTCAGATTTTTTGTTTTCTTTTCTGTTTGACTGTATTGCACTGGCAACTTTAGTGTTGTTACCCGCTGGCCATGGTGGCCGTGCGGTTCTAGGCACTTCAGTCCGGAACCACGTGACTGCTACGGTCGCGGGTTAGAATCCCGCCTCAGGTGTGGATGTGTGTGATGTCCTTAGGTTAGTTAGGTTTAAGTAATTCTAAGTTCTAGGGGACTGATGACCTAAGATGTTGAGTCCCATAGTGTTCAGAGCCATTTGAACCATTTGTTCTTACCCCTTAGTTTGCCAATCAAAATGGAGTGGTATACCAGTTGTTAAGATAAATGCAATAACTGTTTCCAAACATATTACGAGCAAGCTCCAGTACAGTTAGACTAGTTAGTTTCTCTTCAGCATAATGACTGCCATAATTCGTTACCTTATCAGTATGAACAGTGAAAACCTTGTAACTAACTGAGAATAAATTATCTTGACTGATGAGGGGTACTATCTGGTGGGGAAAGGATTGAATAATAGCATTGTAGCACCCGTGAGCCTGAAACTCATCATTCTCACTAGTTAAAAGTTGCAGAAGGCTGTGAACAATAATATCCATCCGTCCCACTGAGAATGAGGTTGTTACAGGTGCATATACCCATCGTGCCAACTTGATGGCTAAAACTCATTCTTGCTATTTGCAACCCTAGGATCCAAAACGGAAAGTTTGTAATTTTCTTTCACCTGTTACAGTTTGGCACTTGAAGGCAACCCTTGGCGCTGTGACTGCAACCTTCTGCCCCTGGCCGGCTGGGCCACGTTGAGAAAAGATGCGGTACCGGGACGGCCCAAGTGCAGCTCCCCACACGACGTCGAGGACGAGCCCCTGCAGCGCTGGTTCCACAGCAAAGACGCGATGAAGTGCGGTGGAGCCACCACGTCGCTGCGCACGGACCTGAACAGAGTACTGTCTGTGGCTCGTGCCATCGCCAAGCAGGGACCGAGCTTCTTCGCAAACCTGCTCCCCGTCTCTGACGAGGAAGTCGGTTTCACCGCTACAAATTACTTTTCGTACGCCATGGCGGCCCGGACCGACGCCGACGTCGACAGCGTGGTGTGGCACTGGGCGCGGTTCCTCGAGAAGGTCCTAGACAGGCGGCACCTCCGCTACAGCAAATTGGTTGCCGAGAAGGGCATAGACCAGATCGGCATGGACAGGATGCTGCTGCTCAGCAAGGAGACTGAGAAAGATCCTCTGAAAGTTAACATTGACGCCCTGGTGGATCCACTCACAACCACCACCTCGAAGCCACCGGCAGCCAGAGCTATCGAGCGGCCACTGAGGCCAAAGGGCTTCGAACCTCTTGTGAATTTCACTTACATTGTGAATAATGTCCCAGAGAACATTACAAAAGTAGTTGACGACGGTATTGAGGAAGAGCTGAAGATTCTGTTCGGAGTCATCAATGGCACTAATGCCACCAGCCCGAATGCTACAGCAGCCAATGCGACAGCATCGAACTCTACAGGTAATATCACGACTGGCTCCCCAAACACTACTATTGCTGCCACAAACGTGACCCTGGCTCCTTTCTTGCAAAATAGTGCTCCTGTCACAACACCACCTGCAAGACTGGCACCTGCCGTTACCTCCACTCCTTCTCCATCCAATCTGTCTTCTGTAATGGCCATATCGACAAGTACACCTCTTTCACCTAACGCTTCCATTGTGATGCCTGTCAACACGATCCCAAATACGACCTCACTTGTTAACGGTACTTCTCCCGATAACCGGAACGTAACGAACTCTACTTCGTCCCTGGCAGGTCTCAATGCGACTGCTGCATCTGCCAATGGCACATCGGTGCCACCGAAGAAGCTGAATGCCACAGAGCAGGTCGTGGCTGGCCTGCGTTCTGAGCTTCGCGAGGTGCTTTCCACTCTGCTGCTGAGCATCGATCGGGCAAAATGGGATGCGGCGTACCAGAAGTCCGTCAAGGAGGAAGAGGAGAAAGCTAAGAAATCACCGCAGCCGCCAAATTTTGCACAGCAACCGAAACCACCCACTGCTGAGATGAACACGAGGGTTGCAGGAAGCAGTGCAGAAAGTTGTGTATTGATGCAACCTCGACTTACTGTACTTATTGCTTTTCTGACTCTACTGGCCCATCCTCTTGTGTAACTGCTCTGTAGAACTGAGCATGCAATAGCCAGCTTTTGGTATTTCAGCCACAATTTAATATAAAATTCGTTTTCATCATCTGTGTGCATGTCATTGTCTTTATTCCTCTTTCACTGCTTATGAATTGAAAATTCAGGTGTACTTTGCCGAAGGATGTCCTGGGAACAGTTGTTTCTTTGAGTGGAATCATTTAGGAAAAGCTGCCTGAATGAAATTCTAGGTGCCTGTGAATGACTTCTGGCTTTATGCATTATATCTAATCCTTTGATTTAAAGGATTTATTTATTAGGAAAGGAACATAAACAAGCAGCAACTGGCAGGCTTCATATTCTATCCAAAGACCTATTTCTTGAAATCAGTGCCAACTGCAGTACATAATTGACTGAAGAACTAATTTTATTATTTAATGAATCACTCATGAGTAAATAAGAGATCAGGTTTGATTGCATAATATTGGATAACAGACTTCATTGTTTGATTGCTTGGCCTTGTACAATAAGGTAACTTCTGTTGTCGAACTGCTTAGTTACTGCATGTTGAAGGAAGTTGATGTTATGCGTAGACCGCTCACTGTTCAATTGTTCACACAGCAGTGGCTTGCAACCTTATCAAGAATGAAGCATGTACAGTTTCTTGTGAACATAAATGCTGTACTATAATAATTGTATGACATATTGTAGCACATCTTTGTTATTTGTGCTGAAAATATTCCATGAAAGGTGCTTTGTTCATAAATTACTTAGTTATTACTATTCAATATCTGTGTTGTTGTTGGAGAACTTCCAAATGTTAACACTGTTTGAGAAGTGTGTCTTGGTGTTGTAGTTCTGTCTTTCCCATTCCCATTTGCACAATCCCGACTTATTTACATAGATGTGTTGTAATAGAGAGCATAAACCACATAAGAAACTTATAAAAGAAATTTACATGCTTTGAGGCAGTGACCAAAATCCAGCAGTAAGGAGTTGAGAATGTGTGTGTGCATGTGTATAGGTGTGTTGCACGATTTTGTAGACTTAACAGTATTAGTAAATGCATGATGCCTGTTACATGTTTTAGATTCTTTACTTGTTATTCAATAAGCACTCCTACAGCTTTTATATTTTTTTTGTGTTCTGGATATTTTTAAATATTATATGGAATGAGAGAAACTAGGTCTTGATGTAAATTTTTGATACACTTGGAAATGGTTGAAATTTTTTTGTTACATATATGACCTCCTCCAGGAGGCCTAACACTTTCAGAATTTGTTTGACATTCAAATAAACTTTGGAGCAATGAAATTTGGTACTATTTGTCTCATTATAACTGGGATGTTGGTGAAGCATCAAACTTTATTCAATTATTATATAATTAAAAATGATTTTCCATTGAATTTGATCTGATGGTCTGATTAAATTCGGGAGTTTATATAGAAATAATTCGAATTTCAATTAAAGAAACATTTCATTTAATATGTATATACCTGATATGATTAAATTTAATATGGTTCACTGCTACAGAAGTGGATGTAGTAGCTTCTACTGTCTGTTGCTGAATAATGTGGCCCATTCCACATGCCTGATGGGCGATGGCTCTTCTTTGTGAGACTCTCTGTGAACGAATTAATGTTAAAACACATGTAACTGTTATTGCACATTCAGATAGGTACTTAAAAGTGAGAATAAGTTTGTTGGGAAAAGGAGTGGGAGTCTCAAGTTCCAAAGGTTATTTCTTTTTCATATTTTTAAAGTTGTAAGAATGAACCAATGAATAGTGGTAAATTAAATTTAATGATTGCTTCCACTATCTATTTCAAAGCTACCTTCAACAGATACACCTCAAATATAACACATACATTCTTCACTCACATTATGTTCCTTCTGTTTGACTTACAAAATCACCTTAAGGTAAAATTTCCTGGAGATGGTAACATATGAACAAAATAAGAAACTTACAGGAAGGTGGTCAGAGCAGCTACACTTACACAGAATATTCTACATGTTACTGTAAAATATTTCCCACATAGTTTTCCATTACATTCTCTCCCTCCCCCCTTTTCCAAATCCCTAGCCATTATTCCATTAACTCTCTCTCTCTCATCTCAGTGCTAATTATGTTATTTCAGAAAACTACAAATTAATCATTTTCTGAATACCCTGCCATAGACCTATATGTTCATGCATGGTATTGTACTGAGATGAAATAAGAGGTGTTGACTTTTAGGATTTATAGTATATTTTGTCATTCCCTGTTAATTGTACAGGAGAAAGATATTTTTTATGTTAAAGATATACAATACTCATTTTAATGTAAAAGACTGTAAACCATAGCACTTACGAAACTATGCGTTGTTTGCATGTGAATCTTGCCTCTTTTCTGTTGCTTTGTTTTGTTTTGTTTTGTTGTATATTTGGTTAATTCTAAAAGAGAAAAATTTGATAACACTTTTAAGAAATGATGAATATCAAGTGTCTGATGTTTACATTCCTCACAGTGATTGAAATATGACAAAAATTAAGCTAAACATTGTTTGAGACTAAGGGAGAATATGCAGTAGCTAATATATGGGACTGTATGCAGGTACAGAAATGGAAAATGAGATTTATTTCAAGTTGCAGGAACTTGTATCTCAAACTTTTTATGTTCACTATAATTGTCTCTTGATGTAGGAACTGGAAGATTGTAAAGATAAAGTTGTGAGGTTTTAATTTTTTTGTTTCCTGTGATACCTGACTTACCAGCCTACCTCCAACTCTTTTATTGAGACAAGTGTCACAAATTTTTTATTTCACAGGATCACATGTTTGTGATAGTATTGAAGCGGTTAATGTCGATGTTAACAATTCCTGTGACAGTATGTTCAGAAATTGTTGACAATATTTCATGAAATCTTTTTAAAAAACTAAGAATAAATAAAATATTTTTATGATTTCAGAAAAACTGTGATTTAAAACAATCTCAATCAGAACCACATAAAACTTTGTATGTTTTAGAGGTATTTGCTACGGAAGAAATGGGTAACCATTAGTAATCAAATATATTTTGGTTAGCAAATTTATTGGATTGTGCAAAAGGATTGATATACATTTTCAGCATTTCTCACAGCATTACAAAGGAAGACATTTTTCTGTTGTTAAATGTTATTGCCTATTATCATTTCTGTTTTCCTGTTTGTGGATATGATGTGTTATGAACTGCAAATATTTAATACTCTCAAATTGAAGTATTTTCATATTGTATTGCATTATATTGAACTTTTCTAAGCAAATGCAATTAAAATTGGTGGATTTCTTACTGTATTGTTATATTTACAAACTTTAAAGTATATCTAAAAATTTTAAAATAGTTTTTCATTTAAATATACAAAATCGTCCAGAATCCTTTTATACATCTTCTGTTATGAACTTGTGTTTGGCTTTAAAATAAGAATTTGGGGATTACTATCAATGGATCTTTGACACAACAGAGATTCATCACTGTCAATACACATTTGGGTGGAAGCTATATCGGCAAATTACTAACTGAACAGTTACAATCAACAAATGAGTGGCTCTGTGGGCATGTTTCTTACTAAAGATCCAAAGGGAAACGGAGGTGGTGTATTTGTCATAGTAGATAAGAAACTCAGATCCACTGAGGCACAAATTGAAGCTGCATGTGAGATTGTTTGGGCAAGACCTAGTATCAGGGATGAGCATAAAATGATGACTGCATCCTTCTATTGCCCACCAGCCTCATCTCCTGATGCAACTGGAAACTTCAGAGAAAACCTCAGTTCACTTGTACATATGTACTGTAATCATTGGCGGTAACTTTAATTTTCCAACTATTAACTGGGAAAATTACAGTTTTGCTAATGGTGAGTGTGATAAGACATCATGTGAGACATTACTAAAAGTCTTCTCTGAAAACTACCTAGAACAGTACTTAGGAACCCCACTCATGAAGGAAATATTTTAGACCCAATGGCAAAAAATAAAGATGACCTCTTTGAGGGTGTCCACATCAATACTGGTATCGGTGACCATGACGCAATTGTGGCAAAAAATGATTACCAAAGTACAAAGGACCACTACAACTAGTAGAAAGACATATATGTGCAGTAAACTTGATAATATGTACCCAGTACAATTGAGAGAACCTCCATGATAATAATATTATGTCACTGTAGAGAAACTTCTAAGGAAATGGGAATTACTGCATAATAGGTGTAAAAAAAAAAAAAAGCGTAGGGCTACAGACAGAGAGGAGATGCTGAATGGAAAGCATCTAGCTGTCAAAAGAACAATACATGCTGCCTTCAATCATTACTGTAGCAGAATATTGTCAAATGATATTTCACATAACCAAAGTTGGTGTCCAATCCCTAGTAAATGAGGCAGGCATTGAAACTGAAGGTAGCAAAGCAAAAAATGAAGTGCTTAACTCTATTTTAAAATGCTCCTTTACAAAGGAAAACACAGGATAATTGCCACAACTTAATCCTCGTACCACTGAAAAGACAAATGAAATAAGTATTAGTGTTAGTGATGTTGACAAACAGTTGAAATCATTAAAATTGAACAAAGCTCCAGGGTCTGATGGAATCCCTATCAGACTGTACACTGAATTCGTGACTGAGTTAGCTCCTCTTCCAACTGTAATCTATTGTAGATCCCACAAACGAAAAACTGTGCTCAGTTTATGGAAAAAAGTAAGTGATCCACAAAACTACCATCCAGTATCCTTGACATCGATTTTTTGTAGAATCTTAGAACATTCATAGCTTGAACATAGTGAGGTATGTTGTGCAGGATGACCTCCTCAGTGCCAATCAGCACAGATTTCAAAAGCCAGTATTTCTTGATTTCAGAAAAGCATTTGACTCAGTACCACACCTATGCTTATCGTCAGTATGATCGTATGGGGTACCAAGTGAATTTTGTGACTGGACTGAGGACTTTTTTGTAGGGAGGACCCAGCATGTTACCTCGGACAGAGAATCATCGTCAGATGTAGAAGTAACTTCAAGTGTGCCCCAGGGATCCCTGCTGTTCATGTTGTACATTAATGACCTTGCAGACAATATTAATAGTAACCTCAGACTTTTTGCAGATGATGCAGTTATCTATGATGACGTACTGTCTGAAAGAAGCTGCATAAATATTCAGTCAGATCTTGATAAGATATCAAAGTGGTGCAAAGATTGGCAACTTGCTTTAAATGTTCAGAAATGTTAAATTGTGCTCTTTACAATACAAAAAACATAGTATCTGATGATAATAATATCAATGAATCATTGTTGGAATCAGCCAACTCATACAAATACCTGGGTGTAACACTTTCTAGCGATACAAAATGGAATGATCACATAGGTTCAGTTGTGGGTAAAACAGGTGGTAGACTTCGATGTATTGATAGAATACTGGGGGAGTGCAATCAGTCTACAAAGGAAATTACCTACAAATCACTAGTTCTAGAATACTGCTCAAATGTGTAGGATCTGTACCAAATAGGACTAACAGGGGGCATTGAATGTATCTGGAGAAGGGCAGCATAAATGGTGACAGGTTTGTTTGATCTGTGGGAGAGTGTCATAGATATACTAAAGGCTGGAAGAATCTTGAAGATAGAAGTAAAGTATCCCAAGACAGTTTGTTAACAAAGATTCAAGAAACAGCTTTAGATGAGGACTCTGGGATTTATTTATTTATTTATTTATTTATTTATCTATCTATCTATCTCTTGTTCCGGTGATCCATGTTGTGACACTATCACAGGATATGGAACGTGTCAATTTTACAAGCTTTTGGCCAGAATTTATGGTAATACATAAAACAAAACAAAAACAGTAAACAGTAACAAATACATTTTAGAGATAGATAAAGATTACAAAATAATAAG
Organism: Schistocerca nitens; assembly: GCF_023898315.1. Lineage (NCBI taxonomy): Eukaryota > Metazoa > Arthropoda > Insecta > Orthoptera > Acrididae > Schistocerca > Schistocerca nitens. The sequence continues at coordinate 170,333,908 of NC_064623.1, forward strand.
TGTTACAGGGAAATAAATATTGCAAAATATATGTTTACAATAAAAATATTCGGTATTACAAATACAAATTTGGGCATACATTTGCAATTCACAACACAAGAGATGTTAAACACTGTATTTCAGGAACTCTTCTAATGTATAAAATGATCCTTGCAATAGGAACTGCCTTAAGGTTTTTTTTTTAATTAGAGATCATCATCTACCAAACACTTAATTCTTGAAGGGAGGGCATTAAAAATCTTACAGCCACTGAAATGGACTCCTTTCTGCATCATACTTAGATTTGGCTGTTCATAGTGGATATCATGTTTCCTTCTAGTATTGTGACTGTGATATGCACTATTCAGCTTAAAGATGGATTTTTCTTTCCTTATGGAGCACACCAACGAGAATATATATATTGCGCAGTGGATGTAAGTATTTCAAGCTTCTTAAAAAGATTCCTGCATGTGGCTCTAGGATGGACTCCACACATGATCCTTATGGCTCTTTTTTGTACACACAGTACTTTTTTAGCCAGTGGCTGATTTCCCCAAAATATAATTCCAAATGCCATAATTGCATGAAAGTAACCATAATGCGCTGACTTCATGGTTTCCATGGGAATATACTACAATCCCCTACATATCATTCTCACAGGAATTGTGAGGGTAAGTTTACAATAATTACTGCATACACAGAGGCCTTCAAAAAGTTATTCTTCCCATGCTCCATATGTGAATGGAACAGGAAGAGCTCTAATAACTGGTACAATGGGGTATACCCTGTATCATACACCTCGCAGTGGTTTGCCGAGTACAGGGGTAGATGTAGATCTTGCCAGTATGATGTCAGTTGCAGTCTTCCAGATCATGAAACACTGGCATTGGGAACAGTTTAATTGAACCACTATATTTCCAAAGTTTTAATATTATTATGCAACCTCTCAAAATCAGTCCGAGTTAGTCAATATTATTGCATATCTGGGAAATACTGTCAGTATTATTGATAGTCTAGAAGCCACTTAAGTGAAAGCTTAAAAATGGAGAATAAATGAAAGTACAAATTTTTATCCTAGTTACATAAATGAATTTACATTTTTGCCACCATAATTTAAATAAAAATACATTTTTATATCCTAGACATAAGTAAAAGTATCATATTTCTTCTTTTAAGAATATGTGTTTACCTAAGTAGTTTCCTGTACAATAAGAAATGCCATATAACTCCAAGAATTGATTGATTCTATAAAAAAAGTTTGATGTACGAGGAATGTTTTTAGTTTCCTTTTGAATACTTGTAAATTATTACTTTTATACCTGACGCAGTAACACTCTTTTGTAGTTTCGGACTCTTGGTGGAAGTTTTCCACCTGTCTTGTGTCGTGGTTGTGAATGTCACAATTTCCCTCAAAGAATTCCCTTTTGATGGCTGCAAAATCATGAGCGAGTGATATATAGACATAGAATAGTAAGTATCCTGAGACCTCTGCAGGATATAATATATATTAAGCTCAGGCTTGTCTTTTGAAGTTTGGAAACTTTTCCCATTCCTGCTGCACTCCCCAGCAGATTACACCAAGGAAGATTATAGAATGGAAATATGTAAAACCTGACAATGGCGTTATTTATCTGACAACAAAGTGAGAAATGGCTCTCAGTGCAAAGCATGCTGGGCTACATTTTTTGAGCAGTTGTTAATTTTTCTCATTCCATCTTAACTGATTGTCATATTCAGAAGCAACAAATTTCTTACATACAATTTCATTAATTTTCTAATTGTTAATATGTCTGCAGTTGTGATTACAAGAAGGAAATTCACTGTGACTAAGGTGGCACTGCAATGTGGCAAGTATATGTCACAGAAGAAGAGAGGGACACACAGAGAAATTGGGTTCTAGTAAGCACACACATGCAGTATTTTCATCATATAGGGTCTGTGGTAGATAAGTTCAGGATAGTAGCTCCATGCATGAGATGCATGTCTTCTTGTGGCAACTGATGCGCATGAAAAGTCCTCAGTGTGGCTCAGTAGGAAAACTGGCAAATGAGGTGATACAATAGAGGACAGGAGCTGGACTTAATTGTTTTAAATCTAGAGGGCCAGCCAAGTTTATTTGAGGGATGAGCAGTTGTTGCCACTAATACAGATGTCACTTTAGCAAACTGGACAGCAGCAGCTAAGATTAAAAGCTGGCATGTGCCCAAGTCTAACATCTAGTGAACCTAATGCAGTTTTCATCAAAGGAAAAGTGGCAGCAATAGAGGGAGACAAGCAGAGGGAAGCATAATTGGGTTAGACATCAGAAAAATGGAATGAGATGATTTAACTGCCTACATTGCATAATTTCCAATGGAATCAATTCCAGTAAATATATACTTGGGTGTGCAGCCATTAACTGAACTATTGCAAAGAGCACAGGATACTTATATCTCAAAGAAAAAATAAAGTAAACAGTCACTCTATTGGCCCAGGAAGCCCTGAACTTTCCATACGCAGGCAGAAAGTAAGAGCAAGAGAAGAGCTTATTAGTACACTTTAGGCCAATCAGAGCATACTGTGAAGCTTTATGAAAACAGGGTAATTAAAATGTGCTACAAAACAATGCTTCAGGAATATAAAAGAATGCATTGGGATAAGTTTTGTCAAAGGCAATTGCAATTTGACATGTAATTTGTTGATTAAAAAGATTAAGAGTTCATAGATAGGATAACTCAATGACAGCTGAATGGATGGAGTCAGCAGAATATCTGCAAACTGTCCCACTTCCTGATGTAACACGAACATGTGCACTGAAATGCTTGCACGACATAGCAATAAGTGAACTAGATAATAAATATGGCAGTCAGATGTTGGTGTTACCTTTTGTTCAGGAAGAAGTTGCTATCACATTCCAAAGCCCAAAACTGGAAAAGCACCAGGTATGGTTGACATCTACCCTGAGGTTGCATGAATGATAGGTCCACTGATAGTACCCTGTTTGGCAGTATTACTCAATGAGGTGTTGCAAATAGATAAGATCCTGGCAATTTAGAGAAGTGATTCAAAAGGAAAAGGATAAAGACTCCATAAGTGGTTCATTGTTTTGGGATCTTAGTACTGAAACCCTTAACATCTATTAGATGAGACAGATATTGTTGAAGGTGTTGTCGCATATGTGGATGATACCCTAGTTGCTCTGTCCGCAGACTCCACAGCGAGACTAGAAGAAAAGAAGACTGAGGTGCCTGTTCAGATACAGTGATGGTGTATGGGCAACAGTTATCCATAAAACCATATACGAGGGTCATTTCAATAACCGTGCACACTGCACATGCGTGACCATTAAGGTGGCATAATCGAGCTGAAATTCATGTCACTCGTGACTGAGACTTTACATGTGACAGTCGTATAAGTGTCCGCAGGTCTGTGTGGCTGTGTTGTGAGTCATTCAGTTTTAAAATGCAAGCTGAAACTGAGTAAAGTCGGATTACAAGAGGTGACAAGTGTTCCTATATCAAAATTGAATCCTGACATGTAAAGAAAACAATGGAAATTTACAATGCTTTGAGAGAGGCATCTGGTAATAGTGTAGTGGATCGTAGCACAGTATCATCACGGTGGTCTGCTCGTTTCCGTGAAGGTTGTGTAAGCACTCGTGAGAGAACAACCCGAGAAGTGGAAAGCCAGCAAATGCAAGAGACTACACATCTCAAGTTATTGTTAATGACATTTTGAAAGAGAATCAACAAAAAACATGTGAGGAAGTTGTATATGAGGCCAGAATGTCAGCCCCTTTAGTTTACAGAGTTGTGAGTGAAAAGTTAAAATGAGAAAAGTCGCTGTAAGACGAGTTCCACATGACCTGAGTGAAGAGCGAAAAGATCGCAAAAGAATCACAGAAGAATTATTTCAGCATTATCAAATAGAGGAACAGTTTCTGCAAAGGATTGTTGCACTCGATGAAACCTCGTTACGAGAGTCTGAGCCGCAACTGAAGAATCAGTTGTGACAATGGAAAAGTTTCGACTCCCCTCACCCGAAAAAATTCTGCCGCCAACAATCAAAGGTGAAACTGATAATGATCTTTGAGTATGACATGAATGGAGTCACAGCTACAAATAGAGGGGCCCTCGGGACATCTGTAACAGGTGCGTACTACAAGCTGTTTCTCCAAAATGTTTTGCACTCGAAAATTTGTCAAAGAAGGCCCTATGTCCTTGCAGCTGGTGTCCTCATTCTGTACAATAATGCAAGACCTGTATTGCCCTACCGGTGAGAGAAACACTCGACAAGTATGGATGGGAAACATTTCCCCACCCACCGTACAGTTCTGATATGAGCCTGACAAATTTTGATTTGTTTTCCAGACTGAAGGGACAACTCTATGGAAAAGGTTTTCATGCAACTAATGGAGCTTCCAGTGAGGTGGCTCAAGTGATCAGACAACCCAACAATGAAGGTGCCTATCCGGAATACAGACGGTGCCAAAACATTGGATAGCTGTCATAAGCAGGAATGGAGATTATGTTGAAGACCTGTAGACGTACTTTGTAAAATAAATTATTTTCTTCAATTCTATATTACAGTGTGCACTACTTTTGAAATGACCCTCATACATACCTCTGAAGGTAAGACTTTCTCCCACCAGATATCCTTCCCTAAGGTTGGACTGGATCCTTCTAAAATGCAGCACTGTTTTTATGTCCCTCTAGATATTCTGAGTGAGAAATGGAACCTTCTACAACACGTAAAATCCCCTACCAGAAAGCGGCTGAAATTATGCATATGACTGCCCATGCTGGTAGTGTCAACTGTAATTTACTTCTGCATGTTGTGCAGTCATATCATGAAGTTGTCTTCAGCGCTATTGTAAGCTTTGCTGCTGGCACCTGGTTGAATCACCTTCGACTGGAGAGATGCAGAACAATAGCGCAATGAATTCAGTGGAGCTTCTTTCCTGTCCCACTCACACCTTTTACACTACTTGTGTTAATAGTAAGTGATTCTTGGGGTATTTCTGATGATTATCATAGTACATGGGGGGGGGGGGGTAGCATTGTGTCTAATAAGACACTCATAAGCCTGGAAGTTAGACAGAAGAGTCAGACTGGAACACCAAAAACACTGCAAGGTAAGTATACAGTATATTCCCGAGCATTAGTAAAAGGCTCAGTATGGATGACATAGCTCCAAGTCGATGTGCATCTATTAACAGCCCAAGGTCCATATCCCAAACATCTACATCTAATGGGATGTAGAAACACACCAATCTGTGATTGTGGAGGACAAGGTTGTGCCGATCGTGCCTGTTTGAGGTGCCCCAAGTAGGGAGAGAACACACACAATTAGACTGCGATCTGCAAACAGTTTAAATGACCAAAATTATAGACTACAGGTAATATTATTACATATCAAATAAGTGGACACTGAATAGCCAAACAATTTCAACAGACTAGAAGGAGTGTTTTCTCCATTATAGAGAGTGGCAAGCATGAACAAAATATGATTAAGAGAAACTATAAGAAATATACATTGCTGTGTAAAACTTAATGACAAAAGTAGCTTTCGCATGAAGCATCACTACCAAGCAGTGGTGGCTGCTGTGTAAGACCATAAGGGCACATGAACACCCTAACTTTTGACACCCTGTGCATTTTTGGGTTATTTTTCTTTGAATGCTGTTAAGCATAACATAGGTACTGCAATCTGAAAGATATGGCATGTAGATGTACCACGCTACTGCTCCTCTAGGCTCCGTAAAACTGGACATCATGATTGTGAGCATACCTTCAGTTATGCATCTTTTTAGAAGCTTCTGCGCATGTGCAACTTGTGTGACGTAATTGTCTTACGGCCAAATACATACGGATTTAATAAACAATGTGCTCGGTTCACAATGTGCACAGATAGCCCTTGCCACTCAACTAGAAGTTCACATCAGTGCCACTAGGAGGTAGCGATCTGCGGCATACTGCTAGATGATAGTACACTCCTCAGATATACTATTCACTCACTATATACTGTATTAAAATTAGATTGGACATCAGTATATATTAAAGTTCTGCTGACAGTAAACATATTTTGTGGGTTTCTGAATGATTTATTGTATATTATGTTACGAGCATTATTGTATAGTAATCCATTTGAGACACTGAGAATCATAAGGGCCTAAAGCACATCACCGTCGATTGTGACAGTATCGAATTTATTCGTGCTTCTGAAATTGTTGATTTTATGGTGAGTCAGGTTTATCTGTGCTGTAGGGCCACATTCTATATATGAAACCAAGTTGGTAGACATTACTACTTGAGTTTAATCACTTCAACAAATGGCACTATGTGTTTGGAGTTGGTTGTTCACTGTGCAGGAATTGGCTTTCATGTGCACTGTAAACATGAACTATGTTGAATCTATTTTAAACACTAATAGAAAAGTACAGCTGTGTGGACGGGTTGCAAGTTGTGCTTAGGTAGCTCAGTTATTAGAACATTTGCCCAAGAACGACGAAGGTCCCGAGTTTGTGTCTTAGTTTGGCACATGGCTTCAATGAGCCAGGAATTTTCATAACAGCACATACTCTGCTACAGAGTGAAAATCTTATTCTGTGAACAGAAAAGAAAATTACCAGGAGAAGTTAGCTGCAAAGGAACTAGGGACTCCAAGAACAGATCCTTTGATTGAGAGAGTCACAAAATCAAATAAGCATGACTTTAACTGAACATTTGAACAAGGAAGTGTACTGTTACTGCAAGTTGTTGTGTGGGTGCAGCATAAGAGTATCTGATTTAGAGTCCAGAAGTAAATTTTTGAACTAATGCATGTGTTGGGATCTTGTACATTTGTACGGAAAAAAAAAAGGAAGAGCATGATAACTCCTATTTATGCAAAAACACGAAATGGAGAATTGCGAAAGCTTACACATTATTTAGTCATTGCCCTAAACTTTACTAAAATATGTATAAAACAACAAAATTCCACAAAATAATTCTTTCTTTTGTCAGATAACTTATATACATATTATTATTATTATTATTATTACTACTGTTGTTATTATTATTGGCAGTGACTGTAGTTGCATAAACTTACTGTTATACAACAGATACTATTAAGCTCACACTCTCAAATTTATCTGAATTTTAAAGTTGGTGTACACCCAGAATGTATACTCACGAGCCGCCACTTCTGGCAAGTAACATAGCTCAATGAAACTTGGATCGTGCATAGAAATAACTGCTACAGTATACCACAGAATGTGACTGAAATAAATATGCAATAAGACAGACAGAAATGACACCTTTAATTCAAACACAATGTTTACACTGAAATCACCAGAATTCATGATTGCCCCCTGGACATTACACCACCAACAGCAATGCATGCTCTGCAATGTGTTACCATGCTGGCACAAGGGTGATAAGGAGTTTTTGTGGTAGTACCTTCCATTCCTCCTCCAGTTCAGTTGACAGTTGCTGGACGGTCATTGACTCGTGTGGACGTGCTGTAGTACCTTTCCCCAATGCATCCCATACATGCTCCATGGGATTTAAGTAAGGGGAATGGGCAAGCCAGTCCATTCATAGAATATCCTCTTCTTTTAAGTCCTCCTCCACCTGCACTGCCCAATGGGGTCATGCATTGTCATGCATAAAAATGAACTCGGGGCGAAATTTTAATATGGCCTACTACTGCTCATGTATAAGTAGTTTCCACCTTTCCTTAATTAAAAGTTATGATAGAATGGGCAGACCATACTAAAGAAAACAATGAAATTAATCTTTGCCTTCACTACAAGTCCAAGTGCAATGACTGTAGTGGATATATAACTCTTTTTAAATATCTGTGACGTTTTCATCCAGATTTTATGAAATTAAGTAACATCAGCTAGACACACAGCCTTTGTGGAATCAAACCATGTAACAATTGCACGACCATGTGGTTATTAAACAGTATTCCTTACATGAAAGAAAGTCTTATTTAGCGTAATATTCAGAATCTGCCTCATAATTGTGTAGGTTCAGTTTTTAAAATGGTAGTGAATAAACTCCTCCCCCCATGAACCATGGACCTTGCCGTTGGTGGGGAGGCTTGCATGCCTCAACGATAAAAGATAGCCGTACCGTAGGTGCAACCACAACGGAGGGGTATCTGAAAGGCCAGACAAACGTGTGGTTCCTGAAGAGGGACAGCAGCCTTTTCAGTAGTTGCAGGGGCAATAGTCTGGATGATTGACTGATCTGGCCTTGTAACACTAACCAAAATGGCCTTGCTGTGCTGGTGCTGTGAACGGCTGAAAGCAAGGGGAAACTACAGCCATAATTTTTCCCAAGGGCATGCAGCTTTACTGGATGATTAACTGAAATGTGGTGCTACAGAAGAATGCTGAAGATTAGATGGGTAGATCACCTAAATAATGAGGAAGTATTGAATAGAATTGGGGAGGAGTTTGTGGCACAACTTCACTAGAAGAAGGGATCGGTTGGTAGGACATGTTCTGAGAGATCGAGGAATCACCAATTTAGTATTGGAGGGCATTGTGGAGGGTAAAAATCGTAGAGGGAGACCAAGAGATGAATACACTAAGCAGATTCAGAAGGATGTAGGCTGCAGTAGGTACTGGGAGATGAAGAAGCTTGCACAGGATAGAGTAGCATGGAGAGCTGCATCAAACCAGTCTCAGGACTGAAGACCACAAGAACAACAGTGAATAAACTAGAGCCAAATGAAACTCAAAATTATCACACAATATTCTGTTTTAAAGACAGCTGCATTTCACGTTACATCATTATAGCTCTCATTAATTGTTATCAAAGGTAATTTTAAATAAATTTTCTGATACAATTAATCATGAAATCAAATATTATTTTGTTTGAGAGAACAGTACATTTATCTTGTTTAACCTGGGTGATATCCAATGAAACATAAGAAAACACCAAAAGGGAATTATTCATTTTATTCTCTCAAAAAGACATAGGAATTCTCTCTTTACTGCCAATTATAGAATCACAATTTGATTATCTCAGCATACACTTTCGGTTGTAGCATGGAGATGAAATGGAATTGTGTTACGGGGTTTTACAAAAAAATTTGAAAAATAATATTTTAAGGCCCCCTTTCAAAATTCAACTGTGGCTACCACATTTTTTGGAAATTTTTTCTTCAGTTGTTAAGAATCCTTTAATTTGAATGATTTGGTTGTATTGACAATACATAGAGTTAGCTTCACCATACAGAAAATTGCACAAAAACTGCAGGAAGAGTTCAGCCCCAAACTTTCTTTCCTATCAGTAATATTTTCGACATAATTCAGTTGTCGTTTTCTTCAGTCTGAAGACTAGTTTGACGCAACTCTCCATGCTACTCTTATCCTGCGCAAGCCTTTTCATTTTGGAATAACTACTGCAACTGATATTCCCTGAATCTTCTTGCTGTATTCATCTTTTGGTCTCCTCCTACAATTTTTACCTCCCACACTTCATTCCAATACTAAATTGGTGATTCCTTGATGTCTTCAAATGTGTCCCATCAACCAATCCCTTCTTATAGTCAGGTTGTGCCACAAATTTATTTTCTCTCCAGTACTATCAGTACCTCCTCATTACTTACATGATCTACCCATTCAATTTTCAGCATTCTTAAGTAGCACATTTCTTGTGTAAACTATTTATCATCCATGTCTCACTTCCATACATGTCTACACTCCATGCAAATACTTTCAAAAAAGACTTGCTAGTACTTAAATCTTTATTCAGTGTTAACAAATCTTTTCCCTTTAGAAACGCTTTTCTTGCCATTACCAGTCAACATTTTATATCCTCTCTACTTCAGTCATTATCAATTTCTTTGCTGCCCAAATAACAAAACTCATTTTCCACTTTAAATGTTTCGTGCCCTAATCTAATTCAATCAGCACCAGCTGATTTCATTCGACTACATTCCAGTATCCTTGTTTTACTTTTGTTGACATTTATCTGCTATCTTCCTGTTAAGACACTGTCCATTCTGTTCAACTGCTCTTCCAAGCACCTTGTTGTCTCTGACAAAATTTCAATGTCATTGCCAAGCCTCAAAGTTTTTAATTCTTCTTCCTGAACTTTATTTCCAACTCCAAACTCTTCTTTGGTTTGCTTTATTGCTTGCTCAATGTACAGATTGAATAATGGTGAGGATAGGCTACAACTATGTTCACTCCCTTCTCAACCACTGCCTCCCTTTTAATGCCCTCGACTCTTATAACTGCCTTCTGGTTTCTGTACAACTTGTAAATAGCCTTTCACTCCCTGGCTTTTGCTACCTTCAGAATTTTAAAGAGAGTATTCCAGTCAACATTGTCGAAAGCTTACTCTAAGTCTACAACTGCTGTAAACATATATTTGCCTTTCCTTAACCTACCTACTGAGATAAGGCGTACACTCTACTGTGAAGAATTCTGGTTAGTATTTTGCAACCATTACTTATTAAACTGATAGTTTGATAGTATTCTCAGCTAGTTTCACCTGCTTTCTTTGGAATTGTAATTATTACATTCTCCTTTTAGTCTGGGGTATGCCATCTGCTTATACATTTTGCACACTAGATGGAGGTGTTTTGTCGTGACTGGCTCTCCCGAGGCTATCAGCTGTTCTGACTATGTCATCTACTCTAGGGACCTTGTTTCAGCTTAGGTCATTCAGTGTTCTGTCAAATTCTTCTTGAAGTGTCATATCTCCCATCACATCTTCATCTATGGTCTCTTCTCTTTCTGTAATACTGCCTTCAGATTCATCTTCCTTGTATAAACCCTCTATATACTCCTTGCACCTTTCCCATCTTTGTATAGTACAGGTTTTCCACCTGAGCTCTTCATGTTCATACAGCGACGTCTTTTTTCTCTAAAGGCCTCTTTAATTTTCCCGTAGAAAGTATCTATATTTTCCATAGTAAAATATGCTTCTAAATCCTTACTTTTGTCCTCTAGCCACTCCTGCTTAGCTATTTTGCACTTCCTGTCAATTTAATTTTTTTAGACATTTATATTATATTCCACCTACTTCATTTGCCTTTTTATATTTTCTCCTTTAATCAATTAAATTCAATATATCATGTGTTATCCAAAGTTTTCTGCTAGGCCTTGCATTTTTACCTGTTTGATACTCTGCTGCCTTCACTATTTCATATCTCAAAGCTACTCATTCATCTTCTACTGAATTCCTTTCCCCTGCTCTAGTCAATCATCACCCAATTTTCCATTTGAAAAGTCCAAAAACCTCTGGTTCTTTCAATTATCCAGGTCCCATCTCCTTAATTTCGTACTTTTTTGCAATTTCTTCAATTTTAATGTACAGTTCATTATCAATACATTGTGGTCAGAGTCTACATCTGGCCCTGACATGTCTTACAATTTAAAATCTGCTACTGAAATTTCTGCCTTACCATCACATTGGGAATCTGAAACTTTCTGGTGTCTCCATGTCTCTTCCACATACGAGGTGGAATCCAAAATTTTCGGGACTGGTGCTACCATCTGTAAAGCAGGAGTAGTAGATCTTTGCACCGCTAGGTGGCGAGAGCTGCATATCTGATGAGTCAGTGTGTGAGTGGCATTCAGGTGGGAGGACGTGTTGGATGTTCACAGTGATTTCCATAATACTCTGTGTTTGGTGTGTGGTGATTTTTACAATGGATCCGCGAAAACAACAGCGTGTGTGTATCAAATTATGTGCGAATCTCGGGAAAAGTGCTACAGAGAACCTTGCAATGATTCAGCGATTGTTTGGGGGACAGAGCATGAGCAGTACACGTGTGTTTGAGTGGCATGTTCAGTTCAGGGCCAGCCGTACAGACGTCGAAGATGATGCTCACACTGGAAGGCCCGTTAGCCGCACAACGCGAGACATTGTTGCCAAACTTCAGCAGTTGGTTCATGCAGATCGACGTCGAGCCATTCAAGACTTTGCGGATGAAGTGTGTATTGGTTATGGGACATGTCAAGGAATGTTGACTGATGAATTGGGCACGCATCGTGTCGCCGCAAAATTTGTGCCAACGATCTTGACTGCCGATAAAAAGTCAGAGCGTGTTGAAGTGTGCACGGACCTTTGTCAGACTGCATCTGGTGGTCCAACCTTCTTGTCACAGGTTATCACCAACGACAAGAGCTGGATTTACGGTTATGACCCAGAGATAAAGCAACAATCGTCCCAGTGGAAGAGCCTGGGCTCTTCCAGACCCAAAAAAGCGAGACAGGTGAAGAGCAAAGTGAAGAGCATGATCATCGTTTTCTTTGATACCAAGGGAATTGTGAACAAAGAATTCGTCCCACCCAACCAAACAGTGAATTCTGCATACTACTGTGACGTTTTGCGATGGCTCCATGAAAACGTGCAGCGACGATGGTACGAACTTTGGCGTCAAGGGAACTGGCTGCTGCGTCATGACAATGCACCCTCTCACACATCCTTGCTCACCAGGACCTTTTTGGCAAAAAACAACATGGCGAATGTACCCCATCCACCATACTCGTCAGATTTGGCACCTTGCGACTTCGCACTAATCCCAAAACTGAAACTCAAGTTGAGAGGCCGTCGGTTCGACACTCTAGAGAGGATTCAAGGCGGTGATAAACACCCTCAAAGAACAGGACTTCCAGAAAACGTTTGACCAGTGGCAGAAGCGCTGGGACTGATGTGTATGTGCGGATGGGAACTACTTCGAGGATGATGGAGACCATTAGTCCAATGGTAAGATTTTCAACAGATGGCAGCACCAGTCCCGAAAATTTTGGATAGCACTTCGTATATAACCTTCCTTCGTGATTTCTAAACCAAGTGTTAACAATGATTAAATTACGCTCTTGGGAAAATTATACCAGGTGGCTTCCTCTTTCACTCCTTTCCCCCAGTTCCTATTCACCTGTAATTTTTCCTTCCCTTCCTTTTCCGTCTATCGAATTCCAGTCGCCCATCACAATTAGATTTTCATCTCCCTTAACTATCTGAGACATTTATTTCATCTCATCATACATTTCTTCAATCTCTTGGCATATAAACTTGTACTACTCTGATGAGTGTTGGGCTTGTGCCTGTAATGACTATGATAATGCGTTCACTATGCTACTCAAAGGAGCTTAATCGCACTCTTACTTTCTTACTCATTGTTAAACCTGCTTCTGCATTACCCCAATTTGATTTTGTATTTACAGCCCGGTATTCACCTGACCAGAAGTCTTGTTCCTCTGCTGAACTTCACTGTTTTCCATACACGTAAAGTCAGTTTTTAAATTTTCTAACCTACCTGGGTCTAACATTCCACGATCTGGTCCATAGAACACCAGTTTTATTTCTCCTGTTGACGACATCCTCCTAAGTAGTCCCCACCCGGAGATTCGAATGGGGCACCAATTTACCTCCGGAACATTTTACCCTAGAGGATTCCATCATCATTTAACCATACGGTAGTGCTGCATGCCCTTTGGAAAAAATTTAGATGTAGTTTCCCCTCGATTTCAGCAGTTCGCAATACCACCACAGCAAGGCTGGTTTGGTTTATATTACGCTGACAGATCATCCAATCGTCCTGATTGCTGCCCTTGCAACTACTGAAAAAGCCTGCTGCCCCTCTTCAGGAACCACGTGTTTGTCTCACCTCTCGACAGATAAACTTCTGTTGTGGTTGCACCTGCAGTACGTCTATCTGTATTGCTGAGGCACACAAGCCACCCCACGAACGGCAGGGTCCATGGTATGGGAACGGGGGGGGGGGGGGGGGGGGGGGGCAGGAGGCGGATGGATAATTCAATTGCGAAACGTGGTATTTCAGTCTGAATAGAAAATTGTTCCATAATAGGGAGAGGTACATATGTTTGATTGACGCTGATACAGATTTGCTGTAAATATCACTAAATTCTTAACTCATATGTCATAGCAGTATGCAAGGGATCCTGGTTCACGTATACACAATAGATATTTCATAGTCCATTATCAACAATGTTTATTATGTAGAAGTTCGGATCGCTGCATGCCGACGCAGTCATTATAGAATACAAGATGTTGGTTAGTTCACAAGGATAACATAATAAGATACAATACGTCTGTTTCTTGATACCTGTAGCTGTGGGGGTGTTTTTCGTTTGTATTGTCATACCGACTGATTGTTGTGTTCCGTATTTCATTCTTGTTTGCGACGCATTACATACACAGTTTCCATTGCCCATAATGTATAAATTTTTCAAATTTATGCAGGTTAATAAGTACATACACAATGTGTAATTGCCTTTTGTTAGGTGGAAAACTGCACAGAGTTTCGTAAATTGTCATATTTCCAATAATCGGACGGTTGGCGCACCTTGGCAACAATCCGAGGTAAAGGGCTCCTTACAGCCGCATTCTACTGGTACAGCGAGTTTCCGAAGTTCAGTGTACGGTGCAGGCAACACGCGATTTCTGAATAGGAGACTGAATTTGTCTACATTGACGTCGCTTCACGCACTTCTGCAGGCTAGACATACTATACCGTGACTACAGACAAGGTAAGTGAGAAGTGTCACTGGTGTTAAGAGTTCGCGATAGATCTGCTGTCCATTCCGACTCACTAGATTGAAAATTTCTTGTTCTTTACACAACACAGAGTAACTGTGGTCAAGATAGCACTTACTCTGTTTTTCACTTTGATTGAGGAAGTCACTGTGAAAGAACGTCTTTTCGTTTTCACTGCATGGCTTCGCTATCAGCTTCTTGTATAAAGCCCTTCGTAGGAGTGCACGTATTCTATTCACCTAGAATGTTATCCAGAAGTACAGTATTATTTTGTCCTCACAGATTGTTTATGTCGTTACATACAAGTGGTGTACTGAACACAATTGTCATTAAACATTTAGCATGTACAAAAGTTTCTCCATTCTCAATCAAAATTATGCACGTGGCCCTGTTTGACTATGAGGCCTAACTTTATGTAAGTATACCGGAGTTTATATGCTGTGTGTCAATAAATTCTGTAAAAGCTAAGGAAACCACTGTCCTTGTACGACAAGTGAACATCTTTTCGTGTGTGTATGACCTATCGTGTTAGATAAACATCAGTGAGCTTCACATAAATGAAGCACAATTGAGGTACAGAACTGCCACAGCTAGCACCGAATTAACATTATGCGCTACTTCGGCACACTCTGAGATGGGGGTGTACGAATGAAGAAAAAACATAATTAGTATGCAAACCCGTACTACTGGACAAGTATGGTATTTGCTCGAAAGATTGCGGTAGATGTAGAAGGTGCTTGTAACGTCGATGCAGGATACGCAACATGCAACGCCATGTGTGAGACAATCTTGCAAAATAGGGACAAAATTGTGTCTTGTCGGGGCAAGAAAGTCCTTAACAGCGACGGTCCCGATACATAGGGACAGATGCCTACCCTACTCATGACGCACTTTAGCAAATCTTACGCATAAATAAGGACGTGTACAGCGGTATTTACACAAAATTTTTAAGAACATGAAATGAAGACCACTATAATTATGCATAAATATATGTACAAGTGACAGTAGATTATGACACATGTCTTTACAGTAGGGCCTATCATTTTTCTTCAACAATAATAATCAAATGAGTTACCACATTGTGGTTTATATTAACATGAGCCCTATCAAAGATGCAAAGCATTGACGCTTAGTGTTTTCAGAAGTTCTTCTTACTTTGACTAACATGTGCTTTTGCATAGCAATCCAACGAGTGACTTATAGTTCACTATGTACGGACAGAAAATTTATTATTTTTGAAATTACTTTCTACATTGTTACCGTACTGTGACATTTTCTTCACAGAATCTGTGCTTTGACATTCGTTTACCATTAGTACACATATATATGTAACTAGATTAGTGCCTACTGGTTTGCTGACATAAACTGTATGGTATGTTCTTTAATCGTACTTCTTCAAATTACAACACCTTCTAAAGTTTTCGCGCTTATTAAGGCCCGTGAAGCATGATCTTTCCGAATGTACGTCTGACCAAACAGCGATTCTGTTAGCTGGATTCCAGGATTTTTATTAATCATTCTTGTGGTGATATTTACTTAAAACCTTAAGTCTCCTAATACGTTTCTTTATATCTAACCGAGAAGATAATTACCAATTTTAATAGATTTAGATTTGAAAATGCTTTCATAATGGAATAATTTCGTAACATTTTTCATCCCCTGTTTGACTCCTTTAGAGAACTGAACTTCCAAAAACGCTGAAACACGTCATTTTTTAAATTTCTAATCAAGAAGTCAAATACAGTTTTCATAGATGTAGCTTTAAAAATGTTTTAGTAGTTATTTGGTAACTATTTGTTTTTTTTAAAAAAAACCTTCACTCCCTATTTTACGTCCCTAGATAGCGAATTTCTAAAAGTGCTGAAACAAGTATTTTTTAATTTGTATCAGAGAAACCAAATATAAATTTTTGTATTGCTGTCTTGAAGTTTGCCTTAATAGCGACATATTTTCAAAAATTTTTCGTTTCCCATTTCACCCCCTTAGGAGTGGAATTTCGAACAATCCCTTCGTAAACGGTGGCTACAGTATAACTTCCACACCCTCTCCAAATTTGAAGTTTCTATCCTTTGTGGTTTCGGCTGGACGATGATGTGTCATTGAATCAGTCTGGTATTATTTCACCCCAGTAAGGGTTGAATTTCCAAAAACAGTGAAAGACACGTTTTTTCGTTTCTAACCGAGAAAGCAGATACCAGTTTTTAAAGCTTCACCTTTAAAAATGATTCCAGTATGAAATATTTTCATAAAACGTTTCATCACTTATTTCACCTCTTTAAGGGTGGAATTTAAAAACAAAAAACACTAAAACATTCATTTTTAAAATTTGTAACCCAGTAATCAAATACCAGTTCTAATAGTTCCAGCTTTAAAAATCCTTTATTAGCTTTTTGATGGTGATTTATTTTCAATAAAAATTTTCACTTACTTTTTCAGCACCATAGGAATTAAATTTCCAAAATGCTGAAACAAGTATTTCTTTATTTCTGACCGAGAAACCAAATACCAATTTTCGTAGGTTTGGCTTCAAAATTGCCTTAATAGCGATATATTTTCGAAAAGCATTTCATTCTCTATTTCTAAAAAATCCTAAACGGCGCCTACGGTGTAACATCAACGCCCTCTGCAAATTTCATCTTTTATCCTAAGGAGATTGGGCTGGGCGATGATGAATTGAGTGAATGAATATCTGAAATTGCCTGTATTTCAGAAGACTCTCCTGGATAAGTATAGAGAATAAACTCCAAATAATAATATAGGGTAATAATATAGGGTAATAATATTTTGGAACACGTGAGGCAATACTAACCTTACGACTTATCTTAGAAGAAAGATTAAGAAAAGGCAAACCTACGTTTCTAGCATTTGTAGACATAGAGAAAGCTTTTGACAACGTTAACTGGAATACTCTCTTTCAAATTCTGAAGGTGGCAGGGGTAAAATACAGGGAGCGAAAGGCTATTTACAATTTGTACAGAAACCAGATGGCAGTTATAAGAGTCGAGGGACATGAAAGGGAAGCAGTGGTTGGGAAGGGAGTGAGACAGGGTTGTAGCCTCTTCCCGATGTTATTCAATCTGTATATTGAGCAAGCAGTAAAGGAAACAAAAGAAAAATTCGGAGTAGGTATTAAAATTCATGGAGAAGAAGTAAAAACTTTGAGGTTCGCCGATGACATTGTAATTCTGTCAGAGACAGCAAAGGACTTGGAAGAGCAGTTGAACGGAATGGACAGTGTCTTGAAAGAAGGATATAAGATGAAAATCAACAAAAGCAAAACGAGGATAATGGAATGTAGTCAAATTAAATCGGGTGATACTGAGGGGATTAGATTAGGAAATGAGACACTTAATGTAGTAAAGGAGTTTTGCTATTTAGGGAGTAAAATAACTGATGATGGTCGAAGTAGAGAGGATATAAAATGTAGACTGGCAATGGCAAGGAAATCGTTTCTGAAGAAGAGAAATTTGTTAACATCGAGTATAGATTTAAGTGTCAGGAAGTCGTTTCTGAAAGTATTTGTATGGAGTGTAGCCATGTATGGAAGTGAAACATGGACGATAAATAGTTTGGACAAGAAGAGAATAGAAGCTTTCGAAAAGTGGTGCTACAGAAGAATGCTGAAGATAAGGTGGGTAGATCACGTAACTAATGAGGAGGTATTGAATAGGATTGGGGAGAAGAGAAGTTTGTGGCACAACTTGACTAGAAGAAGGGATCGGTTGGTAGGACATGTTTGAGGCATCAAGGGATCACAAATTTAGCATTGGAGGGCAGCGTGGAGGGTAAAAATCGTAGAGGGAGACCAAGCAGAGTCAGAAGGATGTAGGCTGCAGTAGGTACTGGGAGATGAAGAAGCTTGCACAGGATAGAGTAGCATGGAGAGCTGCATCAAACCAGTCTGAGGACTGAAGACCACAACAACAACAACAATGAAATTTCGGAAATACATTTGCCTAGGTAAGACATTTGAATGATTGACATTACAATATAACAGATTCATGTAAGCACGGGACAAGCCATTGCAAATGTGAACTGCTGGAACATTAATAACCGCTGTCACCGCCAGGAAGTTGAATGCAAGCTTGCAAAGGTGCCTGCATTGTGTTGAACGGGTGCCGGATGTTAGTTTGTGGGACAGAGTTCCATGCCTGTTGCATTTGGTCGTCAGTACAGGGTCTGAATCCTGTTTGTGGATGACGCAGAAGTTGTGTTTCCATAATGTCCCATATGCGCTTGAATGGAGACAGATTTGGTGATCCAGCAGGCCAAGGCAACGTGCTGACACACTGTAAGCCCACATAGCAGTATGTGGGCGAGCTTTATCTTATTGGAAAGCACACCATGGAAAGCTACTCACGAAGGGCAATACAGCATGTCCAGTCACCAGATTGACGTACAAATTTGCAATCAGAGTTTGTGGAATAACCGCGAGAGAGTTCCTGCTGTCACACCAAGTCGTACCCCAGATCATAAAATCAGGTGTTGGCCCAGTGTGTCTAGCATGCAGATCCTCAGTTGCATCTATGACAACACCGCTGAAAGTTCTCTTTTAATTTTATTTACCTCTTCAGCCATGTCATTACGCCATTGTGATGATTTAGTGTCATTCATTTCGTTAAAGTCAGTCCGTCCTAACAAAGTCTCATCAGTAATTTGCGCTGTACTATTACCGTTAAAACTGGTCTTCCTATTGATTGATTGATTCATTCATTTATTTATTGGTCCATTTGATTCATTGCATACTTAAACAGTACACTGAATATAGGACAAGTCAAAATTGCAAAAGGAGCAGAAAAACACACACACACACACACACACACACACACACAGAGAGAGAGAGAGAGAGAGAGAATGACAAAATTAATTACAGATAACAATCATAAATTACAAGTGACAATATAGCAATTTTAATTTAACCATTATTACATAATCATTGTTTACAAGGCTATTTTTTGTAATTTAAAAATTATTTTACAGAGTAAAAACATTTTTCCACTAGAAATGACTTAAGATTATGTTTAAAAAATATTTTATGTTGCTGCGATTTAAAATCAGTGCGTAGGCTGTTATATAGCTGAACTGTTATATGTGATACACAATTTTGGTACAGTGCTGTTCTACACTGTGACATGTGGATATTATGTGTGTTTCTTGTGTTGTGACTGTGTATATGTATATTTTGTTGAAGATGTCCAGTTTGGTTTAAAAGATACTGATTTGCGAACAGGATACACTCATATATGTAAAGGCTCGGTAGGCTCATTATTTTCATTTGGATGAAATGTGGTCTACATGTTTCCAGTTTTCTTAGGTTTCAGATAGCCCTGATTGCTCTTTTCTGCATCCTAAAGATCTTTATGCTGGTGGCTGAATTTCCCCAGAAGATTAGCCCATATCGAAGTAGTGCATGGAAGTGTGCATAATACGCCTGAATAACTGTTGACTTGCTTGCACTTTTATTTAACACACGCAGAGCATCCAGTGAATGAAATCAAGCGTGATCATGTTACTCTTCTCGTTAAACTTATCCTGTATTTGTTTTTCTTGTTCAAGGGCAAGGTTCTGTACGTGTCCAGCTAGCTGCTGAACTGTTCCCTCTAAAGTTGCCTGGGCTGGTTTTTTTTTATTTTTTAAAAATTTTTGTTTCTAGTTCAGGCGCAAAACGTTCGAAATTAGTATTCATCTCTGTACTTAGCTGTACTGTTACTTCAGTATGTATTTCAGATGCAGCACGTTCAAAATTCGAATTTATATCTGAACTTTGCAGTTTAGTATTCATTTCAGATGACACACGCTCAAAATTTGCGTTCATTTGCGGCACGCTCTAAATTCGAGCTAATATCTCTTCAAACAATCTACAAAGATCGATCGACAATCCTGTGCATTCTGCAGGTAGTTCGCTTCTGCATATCACAGAATCCACCATTTCGATTGAGGTAACTGGTATTTCTTGTTCGTCAACCCCTGATTCCAGGTCACAGCGGAAGCCATCTCTTCAGGCCTTCCGAATTTTTTCATATTTAATTAATTAAAATAATTTTGAAAATTGATAAATACGCTAGCTACTATGCTAAAGTCAGTTCCGTCTGTTATTTCGCGCGACTTAACAATAAAACAATCTAACGACACTACGGATTGGAAGTTCTGCTCGAATATTCGGCCATCTTATCGACCGTAAACTCGACCGAAAATTACTTTATCCTCAATGCGCAAAAATTTTGGAAAAAAAATTACATGCCATTGTGGGGCACATTTAATCATTTATCACGTCGTGACTGCACGAAACAAGCAAAGATAAGTAATAGAACATTAATTGCCTTATCCGTCGTTGTTGGTGATGCACACAAACGCATAATTTATTATTGCAAAAAATTGAAAGATTTTTCAGTTACCTTCAGGGTGGATTTGGTCTATATGCTATCTCTTACACTTTGTTTTCATTTGCTGGACATGAAAAAAAAAGAATACACAATAATGCAAGACACAAAATTACATACGTACGTAAGATTAAATTCAGTACATCCTGATTTACCGACGCCATTTTAATATGGCCTAGTTCTATAATGGATAAGTAGTTCCCACTCTTCTTTAATTAAAAGTTATGATAGAATGGACAGACCTTATTGAAGAGTCAGTGAGTTTTTCATTCAGCTTTGATGAAATTAGAAAATATCAGCTAGGCTCATAATCTTTATGGAATCGATCCGTTCAGTGTGAGACCCCGTGTTTATTAATCAGTATTCATCACACGAAAATCTCATTTATCGTACCTCATATTCGGACTTCGACTCTTAATTCTGCAGGTTCAATTTTTAAATTTGTAGTCAATAAACTAGAGCCAACTGGCACTCAGAACTATTACACTAGACGAGTCGATTCCGTTTTAAAGACGGCCACATTTAACATTCCGTGATTATTGCTCCCATTAATTTTTTGAAAGGTAATTTTGAATAAGTTTTCCGAAAAAATCTTGAAATGGATGATTATTATTTGAGGGGCACCACAGGACATTTTAATTTCCATTGTTTACAATTTTACAGCTAAATTCATAAAACTTTGTCAGCTTGACCAGGAAGGATTCACACTCATAGGAGTGGAAGTTAAAAAACATAACAAAATAAATTTTTTTACATGTGAAATTACATCATTTTTACTTACTGAAGTGCAGTTTTACGTGCACTGTAATGCACATGTCGCGCTGGCTCAGCGCATATTGCGACGCGTAAACCAAACTTCTCATGCGCTGACTGGCGACGCTCTGCACTGACAGAACCGAAGCGCGCGCACCCTGTCATCTTTCTCAGACGATTTTACAGAAACTATTCAGTGAAAATATTTGATTTTCGCCTTACTTGTAGCGTTATATGTCAGCTTCGTGGCGAGGTGCTCATCATCTTGTGATGTACTGTACACATTTTAGCAAGACACTACGCAAAATTCAAAAAGTTTGCAACAAAAATTAGGTGTCGCTATAATTTTGCGTTTGGTGCGTATTACACCATAAGTTGCTGAGTATGATATTTAGCCAACGTATTGAATTTTTGTTTAGACTGGGGAGGAGGCCTCTATCTGTCCCCGGTCTCAAGAAAATGTGTACTATGTACACATGTACATGTGTACTATGTAGCGCATCACTCCCGATCTCACGCCCACGGGAACGATATATTCCTACATCCCTCATATCTCCTTAACCGCTCGAGACATCTAAACGAGAATTTGGCGTGCGATGGTACACAAGGAGGAAAGTACTTCGCCAGTTCGTAAACACACTGAACTTTCTAATCTACGACGATATATCAGAAGTACTTTCTGTTTTATTTTTTCCATTGCAGTGACTGTAATTCTTTAAGAGTTATCGAAAGCTAGTGATCAAGAGTCCTAGTATGAAAATAAACATGGAATTCCTTCTCTTATGTCACTACAAAACGACACAATGAGGTTTTTCGTGAGCTGTTGAGCTTTCCGGTCGCCATTTAGTTGTTTAATGAGACATTGTGTTTCAGAATTCTGTCACAATAGTTGCCGCAAAAAAGAGTTCGTGCAAATTATACTGTGTACTATCAAACGTGTCAACAAGAGAAATTTCGCCGTTACTCGTAAATGGTGATGCTCCTTCGAATGAAAAACGGTTAACAGTTCACACAAACATAAATCGCCAATTTTGTTGGAATTTGGGTTGAATCCCATAACCCATCGTATTTTTAACACTGAGCGACTGGAATGGAAACTTAACAGAGGAATTTAATCCTTTTCTTCGTCTGAGCAGTATCAAAGTCATGATAAGCGTAACCTTCAGGTGGAATGACACGCACATGCCTGATGCTGGTTATTCATCTGCGCCTTGCCAAACTGACAATGCGTGATTCGCGAATAAAATAGTTATTATTGGTAGAAGTAAACAATTGGTACGTGGCACAACACAATGGTCAGTGTATCGTCAGCAGCTGAGAATAATGCGTGCGATAGGTATGCGGAAGTTAGCCAAGTGTGCTTTGTGAGAGGAAGAGTGCACGTCGTTCGGAAAACATTGTCATGAAAGTAGATCTGCCTTTGTCAGCAATGCATTTCAACAAATTAAATATATCACACTCTTTCACGATACTCACACTTTCGTAATAATACCAGCCACTACTTCATTAGTGAAGCCTGTGGTACGAGGGTGAGTCAAATGAAAACCTTAAATATTTTTTAAAATATTATTTATTGTGCAGAAGTGGTACAAAGCTGTATCACTTTTAAACATAATCTCCCCCACGCTCAATGCAAGTCCTCCAGCGCTTACAAAGTGCATAAATTCCATTAGAAAAAAATTCTTTTGGTAGTCCGCGCAAACACTCATGCACCGCGTGGCGTACCTCTTCATCAGAACGGAACTTCTTTCCTCCCATTGTGTCTTTGAGTGGTCCAAAAATTTGGAAATCACTCGGGGCAGGGTCTGGTGAGTATGGTGGATGAGGAAGTCACTCAAAATACAGGTCTGTGATTGTTGCAACTGTTGTACGGGCAGTGTAGAGCCTTGCATAGTCATGTTGCAAAAGGACACCTGCTGACAGCAATCCACGTCACTTTGATTTGATTGCAGGCCGCAGATGATTTTTAGGAGATCTGTGTATGATGCACTGGTGACCGTCTCCGGCCATCCTGATTTAGGTTTTCCGTGATTTCCCTAAATCGTTTCAGGCAAATGCCGGGATGGTTCCTTTGAAAGGGCACGGCCGATTTCCTTCCCAATCCTTCCCTAACCCGAGCTTGCGCTCCGTCTCTGGTTCAAATGGCTCTGAGCACTATGGGACTCAACTACTGAGGTCATAAGTCCCCTAGAACTTAGAACTACTTAAACCTAACTAACCTAAGGACAACACACACATCCATGCCCGAGGCAGGATTCGAACCTGCGACCGTAGCAATCGCGCGGTTCCAGACTGTAGCGCCAGAACCGCTCGGCCACCAGCGGCCGGCCTCCGTCTCTAATGACCTCGTTGTCGACGGGACGTTAAACACTAACCACAACCAACCAACAACCACTGATGACAGTGGTCCTTCTAGGCATGTAATGCTCCAAAATGATGCCTTTTCGTCATAAAAGAGAGTCAATATAACCTTCCCTGCTGATGGTCTGTTCGAAACTTCTTTGGTTTTGGTGATGAGGAATGGCGCCATTCCTTGCTCGCTCTCTTCGTTTCCGGTTGGTGGAAGTGAACCCAGGTTTCGTCCCCAGTAACGATTCTTGCAAGGAAGCCATCGCCTTCTCGTTCAAAGCGCCGAAGAAGTTCTTCTCAAGCATCAACACGTCGTTCTCTCATTTCAGGAGTCAGCTGCCGTGGCACCCATCTTGCAGACACTTTGTGAAACTGGAGCACATCATGCACAGTGTGGTGTGCTGACCCATGACTAATCTGTAAACATGCTGCAGTGTCATTCAGTGTCAGTCGGCGGTTTTCCTTCACTATGGCTTCAACTGCTGCAATGTTCTGTGGAGTCACAACTCGTTGTGCCTGACCTGGACGAGGAGCGACTTCCACTGAAGTCTCACCATTTACGCCCTTCCGACTCCATTCTTAGACTTGCTGCTGTGACAAACATGCATAACCGTACCGAACCTTCATTCGTTGGTGAATTTCAATAGGTTTCACACCTTCACTACGCAAAAACCGAATAACCGAACGCTGTTCTTCCCTGACATAAGTAGCAAGTGGGTCGGCCATGTTTATACTGATACTGCGACGGTACGTGTGCATCTGCACTATGCTGAAATCTACAGGCCATTCTGCACGCTGTTTGTAGCACGCTTACCAACTTACAGGATAACGGCGCGAAATTTCGATTTGTTATTACAAATTTATGGTTTTCATTTGACTTACCCGCATATAATTAGTTTATTAATGCTGATAGTGTGTATGCGACCACTGAAATGCTATTTCTTCTCGCGACGATCCGATGAAAACATTCTTACTCATGAGGGCTTCTCGACTGTTTTTAGCTTGTAGTGGAAATGTGATGTCCACATGTACGTAGTATAACGTCTCTTATTACATCCATATCCAAATAATGATAGTGGAACTTATGTACTTCACATCTCGGACGCTAATTACCAGGAGCACAAAGGTGTCATACCTGTGGAAATTATCCCTTTTCGACTTTTTGTAATGGATTGTAGAGACACTCCAGTATAACAGGCAGCAAGTATATAAAACTTGTTTTACTCTCCTGCCTTGCTTCTAGATCACAGGGTTTTATAATATTCCTTACTTCCTTATTCACTACCCTCGCGATGAAATCGTCTGTCCCTTCTTACGATCTGAAAACATTGTGCAGCCAAAAGATATACTTCCAGTAGCTAATGGTTCACTAGTTATTGAACTCCGCATTTTTCTTGACAAAAGAATACAGAAACAAAAAGTATACTGATATGTGAAGTGATAACTATTAAAAATGGTTCAAACGGCTGTAAGCACTATGGGACTTAGCATAAGAGGTCATCAGTCCCCTAGACTTAGAACTACTTAAACCAAAGTAACCTAAGGACATCACATACACTCATGCCTGAGGCAGGATTCGAACCAGCGCCTGCAGCAGCTGCGCGGTTCCGGACTGAAGCGCCTAGAACCGCTCGGCCACAGTTGCCGGCTTGATAACTATTATGAGTTAACGAAAAGTGACAAGTATACCGTAATGCTGATTATTCGCATGGGCAATACATACGCATCCACTGTCGATATGCGCCACGCCGAAGTGAGCAGGACAGCCTTCCCGCTCCCAGCCCCCCCCCCCCCCCCCTCCCCACAGTGCTCGCGCGGCGCAAGAAACTGTGCCGCAAAGGCGAACATCCGCGCCGCACATCTTCCGTGTTCCAGTTCGCCGTAACTCACGATGGCAGACACACCACCAACTGCAGAAGTGTCTACTGGCGCAGTAATTAATCACGTGACTGTAAAACCGCCACCGTTTTGGCAACACAATCCCGTGCTGTGGTTTGCTCCAGTACAAAGTCAATTTGTGCTAGCGCACATAGCCGCAGACGAAACGAAGTACAGTTATGTACACTACTGGCCATTAAAATTGCTACACCATAAAGATGTACTACAGACGCAAAATTTAACCCACAGCAAGAAGATGCTGTGATATGCAAATGATTAGCTTTTCAGAGCATTCATACCAAGGTTGGCACCAGTGGCGACACCTACAACGTGCTGACATGAGGGAAGTTTCCAACCGATTTCTCATACACAAACAGCAGTTGACTGGCGTTGCCTGGTGAAACGTTGTTGTGATGCCTCGTGTAAGGAGGAGAAATGCGTTCCATCACGTTTCCGACTTTAATAAAGGTGGGATTGTAGCCTATCTCGATTGCGGTTTATCGTATCGCGCCATTTCTGCTCGCGTTACTCGAGATCCAATGACTGTTAGCAGAATAAGGAATCGGTGGGTTCAGGAGGGTAATACGGAACGCGTGCTGGATCCCAACGGCCTCGTATCTCTTGCAGTCGAGATGACAGACATCTTATCCGCACGGCTGTAACGGATCGTGCGGCCACGTCTCGATCCCTGAGTCAACGATGGGGACGTTTACAAGACAACAACCATCTGCACGGATAGTTCGACGACGTTTGCAGCAGCATGGACTATCAGCTCGGAGACGGTGGCTGCGGTTACCCTTGACGCTGCATCACAGACAGGAGCGCCTGTGGTGGTGTACTCAACGACGAACCTGGGTGCACGAATGGCAAAACGTCATTGTTTTGGATGAATCTAAGTTCTGTTTACAGCGTCACGATGGTCGCATCCGTGTTTGGCGACATCGCGGTTAACGCACATTGGAAGCGTGTATTCGTCGTCGCCATATTGGCGTATCACCCGGCGTGGTGTTATGGGGTGCCATTGGTTACACGTCTCTGTCATCTCTTGTTCTCATTGACGGCACTTTGAACAGTGGACGTTACATTTTAGACGTGTTGCGACCTTTGGCTCTACCCTTCATTCGATCCCTGCGAAACCCTACATTTCAGCAGGATAATGCGCGACAGCATGTTGGAGGTCCTGTACGGGCCTTTCTGGATACAGAAAATGTTCGACTGCTGCACTGGCCAGCACATTCTCCAGATCTCTCACCAATTGAAAACGTCTGGTCAATGGTGGCCGAGCAACTGGCTCGTCACAATACGCCAGTCACTACTCTTGATGAACTGCGGTATCGTGTTGAAGCTGCATGGGCAGCTGTACCTGTACACGCCATCCAAGCTCTGTTTGACTCAATTCCCAGGCGTATCGAGGCCGTTATTACGGCCAGAGGTGGTTGTTCTGGGTACTGATTTCTCAGGATCTACGCACCCAAATTGCGTGAAAATGTAATCACATGTCAGTCCTAGTATAATGTATTTGTCCAATGAATACCCGTTTATCATGTGCATTTCTTCTTGGTTTAGCAATTTTAATGGCCAGTAGTGTAGTTGCTGCTCTCAATGAAGGTATGGCCGCAAGAGTACAAGATAATCTGGCGTCACCAACGAGTACTGATCGTTTCACAACCATCAAGAACGCTCTGATTACTCGGCTCTCGCAGTCCGAGGCGAAGAGATTGGAGGAGCTACTCCGCACAGAGCTAGGCGATCGCGCGCCATCGCAGCTACTACGCCGACGGCGTACATTAGCAAGCAACGTGGTCAGTGACGACATTTTGCCGAATGTTTGGCTATCGCGCCTGCCACCCGACTCGCAGAAAATATTGGCAGTGTGCGCGCGATCTTGATGCACTCGCGCAAACCGGCGATCGCATTGCGGAAATGTGTTGTGGTAGATTCTTTTATGTGTTTGTCTATTTTTGGTTTGTCTGTTGTCGATG
The DNA here is from genome assembly GCF_023898315.1 of Schistocerca nitens. Classification (NCBI taxonomy): domain Eukaryota; kingdom Metazoa; phylum Arthropoda; class Insecta; order Orthoptera; family Acrididae; genus Schistocerca; species Schistocerca nitens. Next base: position 170,361,721 of record NC_064623.1, read on the forward strand.
TATTATGCTCGCAGTAAAAGATTGTAACAACGTGATAAAATTGTCTCTTATTTAAATATCGACTGTGATTCTGCTATTTGTTTTTGCAGAGCAGACTGTAGTTCGTTATGAGACGCAGCTTGACTTTCTCGAAATTCTCGAGACATTTCCTCTATTCGTTTCAGTAAAACTGTCATAGGGTCAACTACCTCCTGCACATTAGTTTGAGGCACACTAGTTTCACCCGATTGAGCCATCTTGGTCTGAGATCGTGTCTTAACCATATAATCACACAATAATTAATACTAAATGATCCGTTAAAAACGTTTGTAACATATACTGTTTACTCAGTAGCTAATGACGTGCTAATGGTTATACAGATGACCGTTTTGTGACAAACAGCTAATCTAGTAGGGAAGTATGTGCCTATCTACACTTAACTCTTTGCTACTACCCATAGACGAGTCAGCAGAATAGAATATGACAACGTACACTTACTCCTTGTAGATAACTGCGATATAGACTGGCATAACTCCGCTATTTATTGAAAGGTCTCTGTTGGATTCCTTTCATGTTTAATTTCTTAAATCTGTTGTCATTTACGGCATAAATTCCTTTTCTAATTTTACTGTGGCGTTTCTATCCTGGCAGGGTCGCCATGTGTAACGTTGTTACTTTTATTTTGCTATGTAAGCGTTACTGCTAGGGAATAAAAGCGGGTTAAAAGCTGTGAGCTGTCTGGGGAAGTTAATCTTGCATTACTAAGCAACTGTTTCACCAGGTATCTATTCTAGGTTTACTAAATTCCCAACCAGACTAACATTAATGATAATCTTTTAATAGTCATACAACAACTGGTAATATATATATATATATAAAGGAAAATTTAAATAAAAAGAAAGAAATCAGTTTATATTTGGAAATTTATTTTAAGATTGATCACGAAATTTCAGCATATTAAATTCTATTCGTAACTAAGCTGGTGCCTTGTTTAGGATTGTGAAAATCTTACGGAACATATCAAATATAGAGCCAAGATTGGGAGTCTGCATACAACACTGCATTCATAAAACAACACACAAAGAACGTTGAAACGCATGCAAGAGAAAGTTAACCACTACAAACAGATTCAAATTTTTACCCGAAGAAATTACGTTCGTAGCACAATCCTGTCCGTCATGTAATTACCACACACTGGTATACTAAATTCATATTAACTCTTGGTGAAATCTTCGCGAAAAGAATAGCTGAGGGCTACTTTGATGATTACACCACATGCTTCACGTGGTCAACTTGGTTTACACAAAGCGTATAACTCCACAATAATTTTGATAATTAAAATAAATTAGATCGAAACGCAAATTACAAAAGAAAAACCTCGAACTGGTTACTAACGTCTTACTGTTAACCTGACGGGTCAAACAGTTATATAAGCACGTGGTACTGGTCTCGCAAAGTACATCCCACGTGGGTTGAACATAAAGAAAAGTTGCTATATTGAAAATATTGTTAAGACGAGACGTTATAATCACAAAAGCATTCGCATTTAAGATTGATCTTAGTTAGAGTTACTGATCAACACGTGGTTCCACTTTACTCATAAAGTAGTGACAAAGCAACTACCGAAAAATAATCTGAACTTCACACGAGAATTATACTGCGCTGCAATTTAAGATAACATTAGATATTTTAGAGCTAAACCTGAAATAAAGGTGATTAAATTTTCAGTTAGGCTGAACTTAAGAAATCCATTGTCCTATGGACTTAGCAGACACGCGCTTAGCCGGAGATCTTACCACTTCAGACGCTCGCCACCGCCAGACTGAACTGCGCTACTGCCGAGCGTGCTTCCTGAGGGTGGCTCACAAAGACAAACGGAAGTGGCCAGAGGGGCAGCTTCCTATACCAACATGACAACGGACGGACAGGACCATACTAAGGATGGAAACCTCTTTGCTTTTAGAAAGCGTAGCTACCTGTTCCGACGTTGGTCCTACTGTTCTCTAGCAGACAGCCTTGTCTGCTACCCTCAAGCATGCAACTACAAACACGTTTGCTCATTCATCCTCTCACACAGAAGGGAAGGGGGATGACAGTATCTTATCATATACAGTATATAAAAGAAAGCAGATGTAGGTTCCGTATGAGACTGTGTGACATGAATTACATATTAACTGTGTTTTAAAGTGTAGTAATGTGACAGATCGTTCTTGTTTATGTGTAAAAGTAACACGTTCCACTACTCAGTCTCCTCCCAGATAGAAACGCCACAGTAAAATTAGAAAAGGAATTTATGCCGTAAATGACAACAGATTTAAGAAATTAAACATGAAAGGAATCCAACAGAGACCTTTCATTATCTCCTTTGTTGTAACTTTGTTCTCTCGTTTCGTCACAAATGGTTATATGAAAAAGAAAATACAATTAACATCATAAAATATTAATCACAATACACATACAACCATTTGTTGCTATGACAACCGTGTGTGTGTGCTCATGTATGGTGTCCTGATCATCTGTCGCCAAATGTGGTAGATTCTTTTATGTGTTTGTCTATTTTTTTGTTTGTCTGTTGTCGATGTATTATGCTCGCAGTAAAAGGTCGTAACAACGTGATAAAATTGTCTCCGATAGTGCTGTTAAAAGAATCACTGTTTGTCGCGCGTATGAAGAGTCTCGGGAGAGACGGGTGGATATTTTTAGCAACTATTCATACATGAGATTGCAGGTTCGAGTGCTGTTCTCCACGTCTCTTCCCGTACACGTCGCATTCAATCTGAAACAATTCTGCTATTTCAATATTTCCAAAAATACTAATAAAGGTCGTGGCGCTCACCTGTGTTCTCATGAAATAATAACAGTTTATTGTGTCTCTTGTACAATTCTCCACATAACATCAAAGAAGCGAACCGAAAACTCTAGTTACCCTTAGTTACGAGTAAACCACAGAGTAATATTCCGATTCAACGATATAATTACACTGGTCAACACTCATTTTCTTGCCAAGGATATTTGAGTGGCTTTAGGATGGGTTAGTGGTGCTGAGGACGAATATAGCAACCATTTATGCAGTTTGGCTCTAGTTTTTGAGATAATGCATGATTTATTCAAAAAATTAGAAAAAATTGCTAATACTGAACTCGAGCGCTACAAACTACAATGAAAAAAGAAAATAATCTTTATAAATAGCTTCTATGAAAACCTGATAGGCATTTGTCCACGTATAAAACATAATTGAAAAGTTTCTCTATAAGTATATCATTTTCCGTCCATGACGAACCGCTTCCTGCACGCTTTCCTTTTATAGGTCTCTTCAGAACAGTCACGTTGCAGATTCCAGCAATAATCTGCCATCATATGCCTGTCCCATCTTCCTTTATATCTTTCCTCTATTCCTTTCATATCTTGATGGAACCGCTCTCCTTGTTCCTCACTGAAATCACCTAGATTACGAGGAAATCGATCCAAGTGGCTGTGAAGGAAGTGCAATTTTATGCTCATGTTAGCTCCTAAGTTTTGAAAGTTAGTGAGCATGTTTTTGACCAGTTCCTCGTAATTGGGAGCTTTATGATTGCCCAAAAAACATTTTACAACAGCGACAAAACTGTTCCAGGCCGATGCTTCAGTGACAGTCATGACACTTGTAAAATTGGTATCGTTGATGAGCCTGCGAATTTGAGGACCATCAAATATTCCTGCCTTAAGTTTTTCACTACTGAGTCCAGGGAACGTATTGCAGATGTATGTGAAGCAATTACCATTTCTGTCTAAAGCTTTGGTGAATTGCTTCATTAGTCCTAACTTAATATGTAATGGTGGAAGAACAATCTTGTCCCTACTAACCAGAGGTTCATTAATGATGTTTGCTTCACCAACAGCCATATGTTCCCTTGGAGGCCATGTTTTCTGCTTCCAATGTTCTTGCTTTGCCCTACTATCCCACATGCAGATAAAACATGGGTGCTTTGTGTATCCACTTTGTTGTCCAAGCAAGAAGTTCACCATTTTCAAATCAACACAAATCAACCACTGGTGCTGCATATACTGAATTTTCTGCAGAACCATCTTGATGTTAGCATATGCTTCACAAAGTTTTGTTGAGTGGGCAATTGGAATAGATGCGTAACGATTGCCATTGTGTAGGAGAACACATTTTAAACTTCTAGTGGAACTGTCTATGAAGAGACGCCAGTCCTCTGGTCTATATTCCGGCAGCCCCAATTCAAGTAAAAGTCCAGGTATATTGCTGCAATACACTATAACCTCTTCTTGGTTGAAGTATGGAAGAAGGTTTTCTTCTCTCGTCTGGTAAGCTGTTATTTTAACACTTGGATGAAGACAGTTCTTTTCCTTAAGCCTGGGTGCTAAGAGTTCTGATGCTTGCTTTGAAAGATTGAGTTCTCATATCAAGTCACTGAGCTCCTTCTGGTCGAACTGCTGGGGTTGTGTCTCACGTCCTTCGTATTCCGAACCACTACTTGTACATTCCTCGCCGTGCACATCGTCATCTGATGATATTAGCGTGGGTAATGTTGTGAAGGTTGGTACAGGAACATCGTTGCTGTGCACCACCGGTCTTCTTGCTGACTCCAAATCGGGATATTCCCACTTTCGTTTTTTGAATCTATTAAAACCTTTCACATTAACAATGCAAAAATAGCAATCATCTGTATGGTTCTTCTGCTCTCGCCGTACCATAGGCACTCCGAAGTTTAAGCTTTTCCTTTTTCGTTTTGTCCACTGCCGTAAGCACTCCACACAGCATTTACAAACTTTATGGGGTGCCCACGCCTTGTCTTGATCTCCAAGTTTAATTCCGAAATATGCCAGATACGCTTCCTTCACAAAAGGAGTGATATTCTTCCTGTTCTTTTGAAGAACGTATTCACCACAAATGTAGCAGAACTCATCTGGATGGTTCACGCAAAGACGGCGTGAAGAACTCATGTTTTCCTAAAACAAAATTGCACAAATACTACATATTATGCAGATCTTTCTTGTATTTGCATGTCAATCACATCCAACAAACATCATTAATTGTTTTGTGTGAAATGAATACTCACCGCTTATTTGCTACGTCACGATGAAAAGGTTCTATCTCCTTGAAGCTGCACTGCACATGTGTGTGACTTTCGACCATCGCCATTTTTCTTGTTTACACTGAACGCTACCTATCGGCTGTTGCGGGGATTACCTCGGCCAACAAATGAATGTCGAGTACCGCCGAATTCAAATCTGCACAACCCTCAATATCTTCAACACACGCACCGCACAACAGGACTTAACACATGCTGACAGTGTGATGTTTGCATGATGTAATCCTCAACCACACAGATGCACTCCCTGAGCACAATTGTTTAATAAAGATAGTACAATATCACTAATTAAAAAACAGGTAGCAAATACATTACACCATATATGGATCCTGCAGTCGATATTACCCACATGAAACTCTCATTTCCACAAATAACCTATATCTCAAAAACCAGAGCCAATTTGGAAAAAGTACAAATATACTCGGAATGAGTATCATAACAATATCCCATTTTCGTTCAAACTTCCCTGGCAACGAAAAAAAAAAATTTATTTTGTAGAGCTGTGTTATCATAGAGTCTCTCAGATAACGTCTTTGCCACTTAGCTTTCTCACAGTCGATTCAGTACATTACATATTTATTACACTACAGTGTCCATCCGCATGCGTGGCAACAGTTTGCTCACAACCTCGGGCAGATAACACTCTCGCCGCGCTACAAGCACAGGTTTACGAGCTCAACGCGCAAGTAGCTGCATTACGGACCCAGACTACCACCTGCAGATCTCGTCGCCACCGTTCACCTGGTAAGCCAGCCGCTCACCTTCGTCAGCAAGAATCTTGGTATCACCGACGGTACGGTTCCGAGGCGCGCAAGTGTAAACTGCCGCGTGAACGGGGAAACTCAGCACGGAGTCAGTGATGACCGCCATTGGCTCTCCAGACGGCAGCCGTCGGCTGTTTGTAACGGAACGTAGCACGAAGTTACAGTATTTGGTGCGGGCGCTGACGTGTCAGTCTATCCATCTGCCTGGCTGCCACGTCGCAAATGTGAGGGCTGCCACCTTTTCGCGACCAGTGGTTCCACAGTAACAACGTATGGTCGTGTCACATTAGTTTTGAACTTGGGCCTGCGGAGCAAATTTGAATTTATATGAAGATGGTATCTGTTCTTCCGGACAAGCTGTGCATCGATGCCCCTGCCCATTATACTCATTACTCGCGGCTTTTTGCCGATTCCCGTAAGAGTTCGGGCACTGTCTGTGCATCCGCCGGTCAAATGGCCGGTGAACTATATATATATATATATATATATATATATATATATATATATATATATATATATATATGAAACTTCCTGGCAGATTAAAGCTGTGTGCCGGACCGAGACTCGAACTCGGGACCCTTGCCTTACTCGGGCAAGTGCTCTACCATTGGTAGAGTTTTAATCGGCCAGGAAGTTTCATACCAGCGCACACTCCGCTGCAGAGTGAAAATCTCATTCTGGAAACATCCCCCAGGCTGTGGCTAAGCCATGTCTCCGCAATATCCTTTCTTCCAGGAGTGCTAGTTCTGCAAGGTTCGCAGAAGAGCTTCTGTAAAGTTTGGAAGGTAGGAGACGAGGTACTCGCAGAAGTTTGCTGTGAGGACGGGGCGCGAGTCGTGCTTGGGTAGCTCAGTTGGTAGAGCACTTGCCCGCGAAAGGCAAAGGTCCCGAGTTCGAGTCTCGGTCGGGCACACAGTTTTAATCTACCAGGAAGTTTCATATCAGCGCACACTCCGCTGCAGAGTGAAAATCTCATTCTGGATATATGGACATGTCTGAAAGAACAGGTACCATCGGTGACCATGCAGCTCGTTAGAATGAAATTACAATGAAATGAATACCCCTAGTTACATACAGGCGTTGATACATATCAACGGGGACAGGTGAAAATATGTGTCCCGATCGGGACTCGAACCCGAGATCTCCTGTTTACATGGCAGGCCCTCTATCCATCTGAGCCACCGAGGACACAGCGGAATACGGTGACCATGCAGCTAGTTAGAATGAAATTACAATGAAACGAATACCTCTAGCTGCATACATGCTTTGATATACCTAAAGAGCGTGCCAGAGATAAGTCCCTGCAGTCGCACTATCCTCTGTGTCCTTAGTGGCGCAGCTGGATAGTGTGTCTGCCATTTAAGCAGGAGATCCCGGGTTCGAGTCCCGGTCGGGGCACACATTTTCAACTGTTCCCGTTCTTCTGTGGGGATGCACAGGCAGTGCCCGAACTCTCACGGGAATCGGCAAAAAGCCGCGAGTATGGAGTATAATGGGCAGGGACACTATGAATATAGTGTGGGACAATAAGTTGGGATTGTGGGTCTCATGGGGGGGGGGGGGGGGGGGCGTGCCAGAGATACGCCCCTGCAGTCGCACTATCCTCTGTGTCCTTAGTGGCTCAGATCGATAGAGCGTCTGCCACTTAAGCAGGAGATCCCGGGGTCGAGTTCCAGTCGGGGCACAAATTTTCAACTGTCCCTGTTGACTTATATCAACGCCTGTATGCAGCTAGGGGTATTCATTTCATTGCAAATTTGAATGGAAATCTGTTGTAGCAGATGTCACGCACCCCATACTTGGAGCGGATTTTGTATCATTTTATGGACTCCTGCCTGACCTCCGTCCCCGACGGCTTCTTGACATTACTACCAACCTAGCAAGCCAAGGTTGAGTGCGTTGTGTGGAGGACACAGTAGTAGAGTGGTTACTGGTGATTCTCCATTTACACAGCTCCTCAGACAGTTCCCAGAGATCACATGCTGCCCGCATCTCGTGGTCGTGCGGTAGCGTTCTCGCTTCCCACGCCCGGGTTCCCGGGTTGGATTCCCGGCGGGGTCAGGGATTTTCTCTGCCTCGTGATGGCTGGGTGTTGTGTGATGTCCTTAGGTTAGTTAGGTTTAAGTAGTTCTAAGTTCTAGGGGACTTATGACCACAGCAGTTGAGTCCCATAGTGCTCAGAGCCATTTGAACCATTTTTTGAGATCACATGCCAGACTTCCACACCAGCACCTGTGCAGCACTCGACAGTGCGCTATATTTTGACCAGTGGCGTAGCGCGGTTGTAAAGGTTGGGGAGACTGTGCAGTTCTTATAGGGAGACAAAATGGTACAATAAACAATAATTAAAACAAATGAAACAAAACGCATCAAATAAGACAACTACTACTACTACTACTACTACTACTACCTCTACCACCTCCACTAATAATAATAATAATCATAATAACTAACTTGTTCAAGAAACGATGACAAATTTGTAGAACCTCAGCCGCAAGAGAAGAAGCACTTATATTTTCTTGTACACAAGTGCAATGCGCCTGTCTTTTCTTTCCACGTATAAGTCTATAACTCGGTCTGCAAAGATCTGATCACTGGATAACTCCAGGTAGTGTCTTTTTCTATGGCTAACGTGGCCAAAAACGATAGCCGGATGTTGGACATTGAATTCCTTAAATAGTTCTCCACTCGATGTGCATTTTCAACTTCTCGCGGCGTAATGAATAATTCTTCACTCGTTTAAGAGCACTCATGCTTCGTTAATTGCTTGCTGTAGTTGCGCGTAGGGTCAAATCAAACGCAGGAACTTCGAAGTTTCCTCATAAACGGAGTCTAAATCATTGTTGGCAATGTACTTTAAGAGGATTCTTGGAGATAAGTGTTTTTTCTCGTCAGCGTTTATGTTACACAGTTCATTTTCAAGTTGTTCTTGTTTGAAAAAACTTTGGGAATTCTTTTTGATAGTTTGGGAAACACTTGTCGTCCAAAAGTTCAACAAACTGAATTTGGGGAAACCTTCTTTCCATCTGAACAATTTGCAAATCCAGTATCTCGTAAGTTAGTCCCCTGAGAGATGTCTTTTGACTGTCACACAATGATAAGTTGCCATTCAAACACAAGCTGCATTTAATGCATTCATCAACGAATGTTTCCGTTCTTAATTGTCGTAAGTTTCTCAAAACAGTTCTTATTTCGTCGTGGCAAGCAGTTATACGGACAGATTTTGACTGAAGAACATTAAAGAGATGATCAACATAAAGCAAGCATCCTCGGCGGAAGCAAAGCAAGTAGACAAACGTAGGATCATCCATCCGTCGTTTCATTCCCACAGCACAGCTCAAACATTCTGGGTCTCACTGAGAGTCTGTATCATCAAATATATAATTAAAAACACTATATAGCCCTGAGAAATGACTAGATGTTCTTGAAACTGCCCTGGAACGAAAGTTCCAGCGAGTGTTGCTTGCAGGTGGCAGTTTAAATCCTTTCTCAGTTAGCAGTACAGTTCGTTTTGATGATTTCCTGAAAAACGTATGGAATGCAGTAAGATCACTTACAAACATGCGTATAATCTGTTATTAACTGCATTCGCAGTCAGCCAAACATACGTTTGGTACCAGGCCGTCTGAAAAGTGCGTTTTTGTTTGGCTTCACTTAAAACTACACTGAGTATAGGAGTAGGTCGTTTGTCCTTCAATTCGCACTTTTTTTCGTACGTTAATGTAGAAAAAGGCGTTTTTAATAAAAATTCTATAAGGTGTTCAGTTGCTGGCTCACTCATGTTGGCGAGACAACGAAAATATGCACTAAAATCACACAAGAATGACTATGAACACAAACGGCGTGGCTGTTCACTTCCGTGTTAAAAGCCAGCATAGAAGCGCCAGAGACTAGTCTCGATACCTGCTAGCAAGTGCAGCGCACCGGCCTTCGTGGAAGAGGGGAAGTGGAGGGGAGCCGAGAATGCCACTAAAGCGCAGGCGCACACAGCCAGGTAAGGGAAGAGAGGTAGGGACTGGGAGCAGTCGTGAGTCGAGTCTCAAGCAGGCAGATACAGCAATACTCAGGGTGCGGCGGCGCGGGCTACAAAACTGATGTCTTCGCACATTTAGTGCTCTTAGTAGAAAGTTGTTTATATTTTTGTTATGAATTACTATTGCATCTTTTTTAAGTCTCAAAGTCTCCCCTCACGCTACGCCACTGATTTTGACTACACCTGGGCCACCACTACATGCTCGACAGCGCCGCTTGACACCCCAGAAACTAAAGATAGTTAAACAGGAATTGTCGTACATGGTAGCACAAGGAATCCGCTGACTATCGAGCAGTACTTGGTCATCTCATCTACACATGGTAGCAAAGAGGAATAACGGATGGCGTCCATGCGGTGACTACAGACATCTCGGTAATTTCCAAGAATGATTGCCTATCGAAGTTGGAGGGCTGCAAACGATACATATCGAACGTGGATAGTAAATCGATTACGGAAGTCTCGTGGCGCGCGTTACGAGTATGTTTCAAGTTGTCACTACAGAAACGACAAAAGAAAAGCGTTAGAGAAGCACTTGAAAATTCAAAGGAGACGACTTACCTTACTCGTGGTCGGTGTTATCGTCTTGTGACTATCCACGTGATGTATAAGCTGCAGGGGCAATTCCTTTTTTCCCATACCCAGGGTAAACTCTGCCAATATCGTGCAGGAATATCGGCAGAGTGTCGTGTGCGTCGACTTTCCCCTGCAAACGCAAGTTGTGAAAGTAGCGGCACTGGAACAAATACAGTTCGTCCCTCTGTCCTGGACGGCATTCTCTTTTTATGGTAGACTTGACAGACTTCCACAGCCGTTCTATATTCTGGGTATGGACACTGGCGTCACCTGAAGAGACAAACTCCACAGAGTGGTTCACAAATTCGTGCTCGAACCCTTCAGCTTTGAGAGTCTGGTACGACTGAAACCCGTCTGTGGTGACTTTTGTTCCAGGCAGTATGAAGTGTTTTATGAGACCCACTAAAGTCACCTTGACTCGGGACAATACCCTCACAACAACACACTTGCATGACTCCCTTTCTATCCCACCAAAAACCCAAATATGATCTACTTCACTTTTAGAAGGTCGTCCTCTCTGATTCTTTCGTCTAGCAATATGAGATTCATCTACTTCTACTATTTTATTTGGTCCACCAACTGGAACACTGTCATTTGTCATTATCACGTAGCACACTTCTCGGCAAAACCCGAAGTAGTCACACACGGTATTTGGCGATAACTCAGTTTATGATGCTGTGGCTTGCAAAGTGTAATCTCGAATCCAGCACGACACAAGAATTACGCTCGTCTTAATCGATAATTTGGATGATTCAAACCACGTATTTTTCCTGATGCTGGTTCGCTTTCCGCAAAGTCCGCAATGAAATTGAAACGGAATCTCAGTGTCCACACTCCTATTACGGAGTTGTCCGCCCCCGGTAGCTGAGTGGTCAGCGTGACAAGACTGTCAATCCTAAGGGCCCGGGTTCGATTCCCGGCTGGGTCGGAGATTTTCTCCGCTCAGGGTCTGGGTGTTGTGTTGTCCTAATCATCATCATTTCATCCCCATCGACGCGCAGGTCGCCGAAGTGGCGTCAACTCAAAAAGACCTGCACCAGGCGAACGGTCTACCCGACGGGAGGCCCTAGCCACACGACATTTAATTTCATTACGGAGTTTCACAGTCATCGCAGCACCACAGTCAACACAGTCCCTGCTTTCCTCGTCCGGTCCGGCAGAAGTCCACATTTACGGAAAAACGTCAAACATTTGTCTATGCTGGAAATGCATGGGATTAGAGTTTTCCATGTGAGGCAATCCGCAGAAGAAACTTGAGAAGCAGCATACATTACACTCGTTATCAAGAGAAAGCGTGTCGATTTCCCAATGGAATCACCAAAAATTACAGCGGGAATGTAATATACATGAACTGAAGAAACAACGCAAAACTGATTAAAATAACGATCACAAATAATTTATCATTACAAGCACCACTAGACTTCCATAATCGATTTACTATCGCACGTTCGGTATGTATCGTTTGGAGCCCTCCAACTTCGATAGGCAATCATTCTTGGAAATTACCGACATCTTAGTGCCAGAACCATTCCAGATCGTTATCCAGACCCGCATATCGAAGATTTTACATTGAGTGCCCACGGTAAGCGAATCTTTTCTACGTTGGACTTAGTTCGTGCGTTTTACCAGATACCTGTGGCACCTGACAACGTGGCTAGGACTGCCGTCTGCACGCCGTTCGGACTCTTTGAATTTACCCCAATGCCTTTTGGACTTTGTAATGCTGCCCAAAACGTTTCAACGGTTGGTAATTTCCAAGAATGATTGTCTGTCGAAGTCGCTGGGTCCAAACGATACATACCGAACGTGCGATCGTAAATCGATCATGAAACTCTGGTGGCGGACGTTATGAGTGTGTTTGCGGTGGTCACTACAGCAATGACAAAAGAAGAGCGTTACAAAAATACTTGCAATTGCAAAGGAGACGACTTACCTTACTCTTCGACGGTGTTGTCGTTATGTTAAAGTCCATTACGGTGGTCTGGATGGATAACTTGGAAGAGTCGAACCATGTACTCTTCCTGATACTCGTTCGTTTTCCGCACTGTCCGCAATGAAACTGTAACGGTATTTCAGCATCGAAACTGCTCTTAGGAAGTTTTACACACTTCGCGCCACCAGAGTCTACACAGTCCCATCTTCCCTCGTCTGGTAGTACTCCATATTTGCGACAATTGTCAAACAATTTTCTATGCTGGATAAGTATGGAATTAGTTTTTTCCATGTGAGAGAATCCGCCGAAGAAACATCAAGAACACCAGACATCCCACTCAACTAACGACATAAATCGTCTGTGTTTCCCTAGGAACTCACAATTAACTCTCGGAGGTATGTACACTCCTGGAAATGGAAAAAAGAACACATTGACACCGGTGTGTCAGACCCACCATACTTGCTCCGGACACTGCGAGAGGGCTGTACAAGCAATGATCACACGCACGGCACAGCGGACACACCAGGAACCGCGGTGTTGGCCGTCGAATGGCGCTAGCTGCGCAGCATTTGTGCACCGCCGCCGTCAGTGTCAGCCAGTTTGCCGTGGCATACGGAGCTCCATCGCAGTCTTTAACACTGGTAGCATGCCGCGGCAGCGTGGACGTGAACCGTATGTGCAGTTGACGGACTTTGAGCGAGAGCGTATAGTGGGCATGCGGGAGGCCGGGTGGACGTACCGCCGAATTGCTCAACACGTGGGGCGTGAGGTCTCCACAGTACATCGATGTTGTCGCCAGTGGTCGGCGGAAGGTGCACGTGCCCGTCGACCTGGGACCGGACCGCAGCGACGCACGGATGCACGCCAAGACCGTAGGATCCTACGCAGTGCCGTAGGGGACCGCACCGCCACTTCCCAGCAAATTAGGGACACTGTTGCTCCTGGGGTATCGGCGAGGACCATTCGCAACCGTCTCCATGAAGCTGGGCTACGGTCCCGCACACCGTTAGGCCGTCTTCCGCTCACGCCCCAACATCGTGCAGCCCGCCTCCAGTGGTGTCGCGACAGGCGTGAATGGAGGGACGAATGGAGACGTGTCGTCTTCAGCGATGAGAGTCGCTTCTGCCTTGGTGCCAATGATGGTCGTATGCGTGTTTGGCGCCGTGCAGGTGAGCGCCACAATCAGGACTGCATACGACCGAGGCACACAGGGCCAACACCCGGCATCATGGTGTGGGGAGCGATCTCCTACACTGGCCGTACACCACTGGTGATCGTCGAGGGGAGACTGAATAGTGCACGGTACATCCAAACCGTCATCGAACCCATCGTTCTACCATTCGTAGACCGGCAAGGGAACTTGCTGTTCCAACAGGACAATGCACGTCCGCATGTATCCCGTGCCACCCAACGTGCTCTAGAAGGTGTAAGTCAACTACCCTGGCCAGCAAGATCTCCGGATCTGTCCCCCATTGAGCATGTTTGGGACTGGATGAAGCGTCGTCTCACGCGGTCTGCACGTCCAGCACGAACGCTGGTCCAACTGAGGCGCCAGGTGGAAATGGCATGGCAAGCCGTTCCACAGGACTACATCCAGCATCTCTACGATCGTCTCCATGGGAGAATAGCAGCCTGCATTGCTGCGAAAGGTGGATATACACTGTACTAGTGCCGACATTGTGCATGCTCTGTTGCCTGTGTCTATGTGCCTGTGGTTCTGTCAGTGTGATCATGTGATGTATCTGACCCCAGGAATGTGTCGATAAAGTTTCCCCTTCCTGGGACAATGAATTCACGGTGTTCTTATTTCAATTTCCAGGAGTGTAATTTAGAGCAACTACGGGAACAACGGGAAACAGGTAAAAATGACGATCACAAATAATCGATCACAACGCTTGCATTATCGCTTTACCATCGCACGTTCGATATGTATCATTTGGACCCAGCGACTTCGATATGCAATCGTTCTTGGACATTATCCCTATCTCACTTACGACTGATTGTGAGCGTGGGGAGTTGATCTGCTATTCTGTTATTCTGCGCAACCGATTAATCTGAGATGTACCCTTTACCCTGTGGTTCCTGCAAGATGCAATTTTCCCCCCCACACTACTACAGAAGTCAGACAGACGCTCCTAACGTTCTAAAGAGAAATGCCTGAAAAACTTTCAGGAATAAATATCTTCTGGAGTCGTCCGCTGTATGGAAATGACACAAAAATGCACAAAATTTCTTACGTATCTAGTGGGATATGTGGGTACTGGAGTAGAGGTAGTTTAAGAAAAACATGAAACTAACGAAAATTATTATTTATTTTGCAAAAATTCTGAGAAATCTCAATGGCACTTTTAGTTATGAATTGAACAAGTTATATCCTGGTTCTTTTCGGCATGTGAAGTTACCTCTCAAGGATAGGATTCGCTAATGAAATTTCTATACAAGGTTTAAGATTGTTATTGACTTGGCAGAATGGCTGAGAGGCACGCCTACTCAACTTGAATAGTTATCCTTTAGAATGTTGCTAGGTACGGTCGAGGCTGTTGCGTGTGAAATGCAGTGAAGTGTACTGTTGTGGAGGAAATATGGGGCTCCCAATAGCTGTAGCGCACAATACCGTAAGCTGCGATGAATGCTGTCTGCGTCGCTGGCTGCTGACAAATAAGATAACTCTAGTTCTATCTGGATTGACATTCGACAATCAAACTCTCCCTACGCCTTGATGATGTCAAGGATTCCTATTCACCCCTAGTCTAACTATTGGTGTGGTACACCAGTCAGATAACCAGTCCACCGCGATGCCACTCAAAAATTCGCTCGCATGCGTTTAACTATAACTCTGTCCGTTCACACCGCACAATAAGTGTGTCGGCCAACACAGTGAACAATGCTTAATCGCAAGGACTCAATATAGAGTCACACTTCGATTCGCTCTCGACAGAGGTGCTCTCCCAGTGAAGTACTGAGGAGAGACTTTTTCCTTGCTCCAAGAGTGACAATGGAACGGTACCTCTCCACAACAGACGTGAAGCGGTATATCTTTCGGTCTCTTCCATTACTCCTTCAGCTCAAGGCGTCAGAAATATCGTCTGCCAATCAGCATTGCTCTTCTAAAACGGGAGAATGACTTTTCGTTTAAGGCAACCAATCCGGAAATCTGTAGTATCGGCGTTTGGCGTTTGCTGTCTCCCTGTGAAAATCTCTGAAACTGCGTGCTATTTGTAAAGAATGCGTAGGCTGGACGCTCCCACACAATGTAGTGGAATTTGCTTTTAAGCCGAACATGGGGTTGTACCCCCTTTTCACTCGGGCCCATGCTGTCCGCTACACGGGTGGCCCAGGTTGAATAGTCCGCTGAAGGGATCGGCCTCCCAGTGTGTGGTCTGCCTCTCTCGAACTAAAAGCTCCTGTGACCATCGTGTATGGAATGTATGTGTGTACGCCAGCCTCGAGTATTTCAACCCCGGTGCGCACTTGTTATTTGCATACTGTTTACATGAATTCGTAGAACATTGACTTTATCTTATCGAGTTCGAGTTCGAATGAAGCGTCTTGATGTGCAGAATATGATTGTGAGGGCGGAATGTGTAAGCAATGAAGGTCAGCAGACCACGACGTCTTACAAGATCTTCACTTGTTTACGTGCACATGGCCTGCTCATCAACCCGTGGAAGTGCATTTTTGGAGCAGCTGAAGTACAGTTCCTAGGCTACACAATCAACGCTCAAGGCATACGGCCACCACAGGAGAAAGTGGACGCCATACTGAATTTTCCCTAGCCTACGACGGTTAAAGAATTACGTAGATTTCTTGGCATAACCAATTTTTACTGTCGATTCGTTCGCAATCGTGCCTTCCTAGCTGCACAACTGAATAAATTCTTGCATGGTTCACCGAAGCCGAAAGACAAGCTCCCGTGGGGCAGTGAGGCCTAGTTGGCATTTAACAAGCTGAAGACTGCCATCGCAGAAGCAGCTATATTCTTAGCGCACCCACTTCAAATGGTTCAAATCGCTTTGAGCACTATGGGACTTAATTTCTGAGGTTATCAGTGTGGTGTCACCGCCAGACACCACACTTGCTAGGTGGTAGCTTAAATCGGCCGCGGTCCATTAGTACATGTCGGACCCGCGTGTCGCCACTGTCAGGATCGCAGACCGAGCGCCACCACAAGGCAGGTCTCGAGAGACGGACTAGCACTCGCCCCAGTTGTACGACGACGTTGCTAGCGACTACACTGACGAAGCCTTTCTCTCATTTGCCGAGAGACAGTTAGAATAGCCTTCAGCTAAGTCCATGGCTATGACCTAGCAAGGCGCCATTTGTACCATTGCATGTATCTCAAGATAGTCTCACTTGTATCATCAAGAATGCTGTATACCAAAGGACGATATAAAAGTTAAGTGTTCTAGTAGCTACGTTCTTTTCTTTATCACATTCATTACGAATCCTGTTCCAGACTTAACGCCAGACGGCGTGAGTTGACGCGTGCCCTTTCGGCTACCCGTCTCTGTGGACTGGCTGCCTTAACAGTCCACTACAATCAGTCCCCTAGAACTTAGAACTACTTAAACCTAACTAACCTGAGGACATCACACACGTCCATGCCCGAGGCAGGATTCGAACCTGCGACCGTAGCGGTCGCGCGGTTCCAGACTGTAGCGCCTAGAACCGCTCGGCGTACCCACTTCCGCAGGCGCCTCTTGCCCTGAGGGTCGAGGCATCTGCAACTGCAGCCGGTGCTGCACTGCAACAGCAAAGAGTCGGGCACTGGCAGCCCTAGTATTTTTCATTAAAAAGCTATCGCCATCTCAACAGAATTGGTCGACATATGATCGCGAACTGTGTGCTGCATATGCTGCTATTAAGAAATTTCGTCACATGTTGGAAGGCCAACAGTTTACTCTCATCACAGACCATAAGCCAGTAACATATGCTTTCCGCCAGCGTCCTGAGAAGGCATCGCCACGTCAGCTGCGACACCTTGACTAAATCGGACAGTTCACCATCAATATTCTCCATCTTGAAGGAGAACTAAATGTGCCAGCTGATGCACTCTCCAGGATTGGAGCAACCACTGAAACAGTTGATTTTGAAGCCTTTTGTGACTATTGACTTTCGTCAACAGAACGCCTCTTTACGTAACTTGTCGCACCCTGGAATACGAGCCACTACCAACATGCTGAAGCGAAATTTTGTCTGGCCACACGTGGACAAAGATTGCAAGAAATACGAGGCGTGTTTTTTAAGTAAGTACCGTTTTGAAATTAAAAAAAGACGTGCTAAGATATCTCAATAATTTTGCTTTTACATGAAAGCCTGTACCTTAATCTACGCACTGACGCCATTGCAGTCTGATTCTTCCTTGTTTACGCTCTTTACTGAGTGTTTAAGATGCCTCCGATAATCGTGAGTACCGCCGACTGCGAAGTACGGGCTGTTATAAGATTTCTTGGTGCTAAAGGCCTAAAAGCGATCGATATTCATCGTGAGATCTGTGCAGTTTTCGGAGAAAACATTATGAGTGATGGAATGGTAAGAAAGTGGGTGAAAGCATTTAAATATGGCCGCACAAAAATGCACGATGAACAACGGAGTGGGCGTCCTTCGGTCGTTAATGAAAGTTTAGTGCAGGAAGTGGACAATAAGGTGAGAGAAAACAGACGCTTTACGATTTCCTCCTTGCGGGATGACTTTCCTAACGTTTCTCGTAGTGTTTTGTATGGCATCGTGACCGAGCACTCGAATTACCGAAAATTGTGCGCACGTTGGGTACCGAAAATGTTGACGGATGTGCACAAAACCAAACGTTTAGACAGTGCATTGACTTTCCTTGAGCGGTACCACAACGACGGTGATGATTTCTTAAGCCAAATTGTTACGGGCGATGAAACGTGGGTGGCCAATGTCACACCAGAATCAAAGCAACAGTCCATGGAAGTTGAGCAAGGGCATCGTTTTGCTGCAAGACAATGCCCGTCCGCATGTGGCGAATCACACCAGATCTCATCACATCTTTTCGATGGGAAACTCTAGATCATCCTCCGTACAGCCCCGATCTTGCGCCCAGTGACTACCATCTGTTCCTGCACTTGAAGAAACACCTGGGCGGTCAACGTCTTCAAGACGATAACGAAGTCAAAACAGTGGTGATGCAGTGGTTAACAAGTCAGGCGGCAGACTTCTATGAGTAGGGTATTCAAAAACTGGTACAACGTTATGACAAGTGCCTCAATACTGACGGAAATTATGTAGAAAAGTAGATTAAGGTACAGGCTTTCATGTAAAAATAATATTATTGATATATCTTAGTACGTCTTTTTTTAAATTTCAAAACGGTACTTACTTAAAAAAACACGCCTCGTATGTGCGACAATGTGTGGCATGTCAACGGAATAAAGTTAGCCGGCACGTTGGGAAACCTCTTGGCACATTTCTTCCTCCAAATCGGAGATTTGATCACGTCCACCTAGACCTAGTAGGACCTCTCTCACCATCGGAAAGATACAGCTACTGCCTTACAGCCATCGATTGTTTTACACGCTGGCCCGAGGTGTTTCTGACCGCCGACATCACCGCCGAAACTGCTTCAGGGGATGGATCGTCCGTTTCGGATTGCCGTTAGGAATCACAACAGACCAAGGAAGACAGTTTGAGTCGTATTGGTTCAAAGCACTCTCTATCCTACTGTATACAAGGCACATTAGAACTACAGCTTACCAACTGTCAGCGAATGTTTTTGGATGTGAGGTCCGCCAGTTATGCAAAACACCGTTTTTCTCAGTACCCAAACATGTTTCGGCACCACTGTGCCATCATCAGTGGGTTTTGCTTCAAACAACAGATCATTTCTTTATGTAAATACCTTTACATTTGGTGTGCATGAACTTTCTGGATCACTTTTATGTTAATTACCACAGGTAGGTCATCCGCAACCAAACGATGTTGGCTCAAATGGTTCAAATGGCTCTGAGCGCTATGGGACTTAACATCTGAGGTCATCAATCCCCTAGAACTTAGAACTACTTAAAACCGAGCGAGGTGGCGCAGTGGTTAGCACACTGGACTCGCATTCGGGAGGACGAGGAGGACGACGGTTCAATCCCGCGTCCGGCCATCCTGATTTAGGTTTTCCGTGATTTCCCTAAATCGCTCCAGGCAAATGCCGGGATGGTTCCTTTGAAAGGGCACGGCCTACTTCCTTCCCTAATCCGATCAGACCGATGACCTTGCTGTTTGGTCTCTTCCCCCAAACAACCCCCAACCCAACAACTACTTAAACCTAACTAACCTAAGGACATCACACACATCCATGCCGGAGGCAGGATTCTAACCTGCGTCCGTAGCGATCACGCGGTTCCAGACTGAAGCGCCTAGAACCGCACGGCCACACCGGCCGGCCCAAACAATGTTGATGAGAAAGTTTTTTGCTGGGAGTTAACCTATCTTCTAAAATGTAATTTAGTTTTTCGCGCCTGTTTCCGTATTTACTTACGTTTTCGTGTGGCAAGCGCTTCCATTCTGCACATCATGCTGAGATGCTGTGATGCATACGTAACTATAACAAGTATTTTCCGCAAAGAACGTAGTAAAACACTTTCTCACTACACTTTTTCACTCTCTCCCCTATACGAAACATGCTCTTCTTTGAACTTTCTCGACGTACTCCGTTAATCCTACCTGGTAAGGATCCCAGATCGCGTAGCAGTAATCCAAAAGAGGACGGACAAGCGTACTGTAGGCAGTATCTTAAGTAGATCTTTTGCATTTTCTAAGTTTTACCCAATAAAGCCCAGCCTTTGGTTTGCGTTCCCTCTTCCAGGAGAGGTGTGTGATCTCTTGTATACAGAAAAAAACACTTAAAATGGCCTAAAAGCCTCGAGCTAATAAAATAAATACAGCAGTAGTGGGAAAATGCAACATTCTTTTAACGTATTTTGATGTCTGTCGCTCTGACTTCCGAGCGACGATTTATAGCGGGACCCATACTATGTTATTCCTCAGTGAAACAGTTTTGGAAAAAAGCGTTTAGTATTTCGGATTTTTCTCTCTGTCACCGTTTCGATGCCATTACAGTCACGGAGAGTCTGGACAAATGACTTCGATGTGTTTGTACGTTTAACGTAAGACTAAAAATTCTCAGGATTTTCTGCCGAGTCGGTAGATATAATATTACTTTGTAATCCGTTGAATGCTCCACGAATTTTGTAGAATCCTAGGCATTTGCGAGACTCTCGGTTTCGTGCTAGTTTATTCTCCGAAAGTTAACTGAGGAGTTTGGAAATTGGTATACGCAGCGGGAATTAGCTGCCCCTGCCACTGACGTTATATGCAACCCGCAATGCTATAGCTGGCCTTCAAAACCATACTAGAGATATTAATATTCTGTAGCTCGCTACGCGCAAACTATTAATCCTATAGGAAGAATGTGCAGAACCTTTTTGTACTGGGATACGTTTTCCCTGCAGGCCACGGTTTTCGAGTTATTAAAGAAAAAGTACAAAAAGGCCTTCAAACGTTTCTAGTAAGTTTTTCGTGGCACTCCTTCCTACCACTATTCAGCAATTCCCGACTACACGAACATTCCCGATATTTACCTTTTTTTACCATTACTGACTAGGCTATTACACCAGAAGCACAGCCTGTTATTTCGTTAATGTTATTGGTTTAACCATGCCCTTGAGGGTAATGAGCGAAAAACGACTTTTGTAAACGTTACGCTAAAACTAAATATGCTCACAATTCCATCCAAACTTAACTCTTACAAACACAGTGGCCTCGTATTCAGAAGGCCTGACGAACACAACGATGTAATTGTTTATTTTTTGCTGTTAAAATTCGCAAAGTTACTTTGCAAAATTTACACAGACGTCAATTTTACTATTTGTAATTGCTCGACTAAGCCGGTGGGGTAATACGGCCTGGTAGCGGAGACTAAAAAAGGTCGAATGAGGGAAATAATTCGTGCAGTCGCAAACATTTGTGGAGTGGTAGGAGGAAGTGCTTTGAACAACAAACATACTAGAACTGCGGACCGGTGGCGGCTGAGTTTGATCACTTTTGTAAGTATTTCTTGAATAACTCGAAAACTGCGGTTTCTAGCGGAAACGTACCGCAATACAAAATTTGAACTACATTAAGTTTCTTACAGTTTGCACTAAGCTAGCGAGAGACTATGGAAATATGCGACGTCATT
This sequence comes from Schistocerca nitens, assembly GCF_023898315.1. Classification (NCBI taxonomy): domain Eukaryota; kingdom Metazoa; phylum Arthropoda; class Insecta; order Orthoptera; family Acrididae; genus Schistocerca; species Schistocerca nitens. The sequence continues at coordinate 170,383,292 of NC_064623.1, forward strand.
TATGAAGGTGAGTTATAACGTTGCGGGCTGCATAAAACGACAGCGATAGGGCCAGCTGAATCACGCTGTCTGTAAAAATTAAAGTGTTACTAAACTGTGCTGTGTGTGTGCGTGCCTTTGCTTCATGGAGAGACCTAGTTGTAACGAGCAGTTCAGCGATGACGTCACGGTTAGCGCGAAATGCACGAGGATATTTTCCTTGATTCGCGGAACGCCGTAGATCTCCCAGCGCTTGCTTGGCAGTAGTTCCCAAAGCTGCCGCGTGGCGCCACGGAGCTCCTGTATATACAGGCTCTAGACGCCGGTCAGTCTGCCTCAAACAGTAGCGTGGATCGGTCGCTTCTTAATCGTGTGTGGCTGTTGTTACTCACGAGGTGAGTTTTTTCATGTCGCTGGCTGTGTTTTCTGACTGTATACTGCACATCTTGGTTTATATTTGTCTTGTGGTGTTGAGTGTAGTTTGCAACTAGATACCTGATCTTATTATTGTTGTTGTTTTGGGGTTCAGTCCGAAGACCAGTTTGATGCCGCTCTCCGTGTTGCTCTCACCTGTGCGAGCCTCATGTCCAAATTGGAGATCCATTGATGTTTCAAAATGTGTCCTGCTAACTGATCCCTTCTTTTGGTCAAATTGTGACACAAATTTGTTTTCTCCCCAATTTTAATCAGTACTTCCTCATTAGTTTCATGGTCGATCCATCCAATCGTCAGCATTCTTCTGCAGCACCACGTTTCTCTTCTTGTCTAAGATGTTTATCATCCATGTTTCACTTCCAATAATGGCTACACCCCATACAAATACTTCCAGAAAAGATTCCCTAATGCTTAAATCTATAATCTATGTTAACAAATGCTTTTCTTGCCACTGCGGGTCTACATTTCATATCCTACTTCGAACATCAGTTACTTTGCTGTCCAAATAGCAAAACTCATCTACTACTTTAAGTGTCTGGTTTCCTAATCTGAATTCCTTAGCATCGCCAGATTTAAATCGACTACATTCCATTATCCTTGTTTTGCTTTTGTTGATTTTCATCTTCTATCCTTCTTTCAAGATACAGTCCATTTCGCTCAACTGCTATTCAAAGTCCTTTGCTGTCTCTGACGGAATTACACTGTCATGGGCAAATCTCAGTGTTTATTTCTTCTCCCTGAACTTTTAATTCCTTCTTCAATTTTTTTTTTTTTTTTTGGGTTCCTTTACTGCTTGTTCAATGTACATATTGAATAACATCGGGGATATGTTACAACACTAGTCCACTCCCTTTTCAACCACTGCCTCCCTTTCATGCACTCAGACTCTAATGACTGCTGTTTACAAGTTGTAAATTGCCTTTCGCTCCCTCTATTTTACTGCTGCTACCTTCATAATTTCAAAGAGAGTACTCCAGTCAACTTTGTCAAAACCTTTCTCTAAGTCTACAAATGCTATAAATGTAGGTTTGCCTTTCCTTAACCTGCTTCTGCCTTAATTTAGGTTTGCTATAATTTTTGTCTTGTATGTTAGATAACAAATCTGAACATTTCTCTCAAACTGATTAAAAATGGACGTAATTTGGGAAGCAGAAACCTAGACGCTTCTCTTAAGCTTGAAAAAAGTGAATTAATTAATGAAAATATTTTGTCGGCTTTGTTATTACTACTGTGTGCAGCTATGTCAAAATAAAACGGACCTTTGAAAGGTCGTCGCATGATTTCACAATTAATGTTGAGCTTGTTCTGCCCAAAGTCACGTTTTTTGCCGATTCGGAATCATTAAAAAGCTTGGAGCGTAATCTACAGGTACAATCCACTGGTTTCAAAGACATAGTATGTTTAAACTTTACGACTGCACATTGCTAATTCCGCTGCTGTTACTAATTTGCCCTGTTTAACTTAAGCTGAAACAGAATAACTGTCCGTTTTTCTGAAGTGCTTGCGAGTACACGTTTGATTTACCCTTTACGCTGGCTAAATAATTCTGAATATCTGCTCTTCCTCCATGTGCAGTGGAAACAACACAGATTCTGCTTCTCGGTCACTTCTCCCTCGTTTTACGAAGAACGACTTTTCTTGGAATTAACAAGGATTTTTGCCGAGGAGCTTAAAACTTTTTGTACTGTTTTTATTTTACCCTCCAGCACACAGCTTTTGTACTAGACTTGGCCACTGTTTCTATGTTTCGATACAGTGTATCGATACGTGGAACTGTTTCAGTGTTTCGGAACGGCTGTGGTTCACTGTTTCGAAACAGCGGTGTTTCATTCCGCCCTTGTCTCGATCTCAAGCCAGACACAGAAACTGTATCGTTGTTTCAAAATAAGGCTGTTTCAGTCCACCTGTGCTTGGAACGGACTGATTGTATCGAAACAGTGATGTTTCATTCCGCTCTGTGTCGGACGAGATTCGGGCTCGGCACAGGTACTGAAACACAGCATAACACTTCGTGAAACACTTTCAAGAGTGTCGAAATCTTTTTGACAAGCAATAGCATGAAGCTTAAGATGTCCGAAAATAAAGCTTCGTTTCTAGCTGACTATCCTATTCCGAAATGGCGTAACATCTGCTTTATAAACACTAACTAAACAATAAAACAACGCATACTATTCACATTCAAAATAATAAATATGTGAAAATGGTTCAGTTAAATTACAATTTTTTATAACATATTCTTCTCTGTTCATGTACTGTAATCATATTAAGAAACGCAAGTAAGCCTGCAACATTTTGAATAAAAAAGGCGTAGAGTGACAGTTATTAGACATATACATAAATTTGATGTAGGTATAATTGCAAGCATCTGTTTGACATATCACTGATAGTGCAATGGTGAACGGGAAGGACTAGGAAGCATGGTGAATGTATAGTAACGGTTCGAAACACCTTGAAAGACAAAATTTTTTTGTTATATTTTGTTATTTATTCGAATTATTTGGCGTTATTTATGAGTCTATAGTGACTGTGCCTATTATCCTCAATGATTCCCTTTGTGTGCATGGAAAGAAGCAGGATGGGTATATTACCCATACTAATGGAATGTGGGAACCCCAGTAGCATATCCATTGTTTCTGCAGTTTGCTCCCACCTCCAGTTCCGTTCGTGGTGGTTCTTCTGTCTACAGCTATGGCTGTCCTCAGCCAATTGAAAAGTATGAAAGTCACACGACACGAAAGCAGTGCATTTGCTGCAGGAAATACGAAACTGCCAAGACGCCTAAGTGATAGTTTCATACTTTCTGCGACATGATTAGTGCTCTCGCACCTCATTTGTGTTTATATGGACATACTTATACAGTAGACATTCAAGGTGATAAAATGTGTAGGTTTATTAGATTACAAAACACAAATTGTTTCACTGTTTCGAAACAGCGTATCGAAACATTACATTGTACTGTTTCATTTGTTTCGAAACAGTTACGTGTTTCAGTTTGCCCATCTCTATTTTGTACACACTTAATACTACTGGCTCATGCTATTCTCTAAAGAAATATTTAGCTTTCATTGTTGGGTGAGCATTGTTGTGTGTATAAGATAACTTGGTTTGCTGAAAATGCATTATCTGCCTGGCTTTTTAGCTGATTGGCAGTATAACTTCTCTGATCTCGTATGTTTTAGAATACTAACTGTTTACATATTCTCTCAGAATGCCAGATTAATGTAGTAAAGGATAATATGCATGTCCGATATAACCTCAGTCATAGTCTATTTAAGAACGTCATTATAGAACTACACTAGTGTTGTTATGCATACAAAAATCAGGTTCAATATGTCATGCAATTTCTCTTTTGCTGTGGCATGTACTTATACTATATTTTAATGACAAAAGCGTACTATAATGGTACAATTAACTGAAATGTATATAACAATGGAAAATCCAGGATGGAATGAGGGTGACCAAATTATTTTCGGTGAGAACCGGGACACATTTACCTGGGTGCCAATGGACACCTCATTCCACATGTACCCAGGTTTCTTAATTTTAAATATTAATGTTTTGTTGATACATTTTGTTAACCCGATCATTATAACTAATAAGAGGATACAAAAGATTGATATAATCTAGATTATCTGTATAATTAATGACATTTAATAAACGTATACAGTAATAAAGAATAGTATTACGATTTTACAAAATTTTACAGCCATTCAACTTTTAATCAATTAATATTAACATGAGGTTTGATATTACTGAGCGCTTGTGGATGGAATTGACTGTCCTTGGAGAAAAGGGTATTTTTCACTGCCTCCAGCCTTCTTGATCATGTCTTTGTTCTTTGAAACACAGTGATAAAACTCGGCACAATCCTTTTTGTAGTTGTACAGGGTCTGCAGGATTGCTTCAAGAGAGTCCACCTCCATTCTGTTTCTTTCATCAGTCCACTGGATATTCATGAACGAAAATATTCTTTCCACATTGGCATTATGGGCTTGGATTGCAAATAAATACCTTGCAATTATTACCAACTCAGAGTAATGCTGAAGACAGTCAAAGCTTTTAAAAAACTTACCCACTTCTCATGACATTCCAATGGTGTTTTCTTTTTCATCATTCCACTTGTGAAGACTTTCAAAATTTGTCAGTATGCCGAACTGATCAAAGAGAATGGAATCATCGATTTCAATCTCTTTACTCTTGAAATAAGAAACTGTCTCTTCAACACATTCCCATTTTGGCATTCTCTTCAGTAACATCCAATCAAACACCGGCGATGAGGGTAAATATGAGGCGCTCCACTTGCTGAGATATTCTACACAAGTGTCATAAAACTTGTTAACTTCTTCTCTAAAACTCCTTTCCGCTGCTTCTGATACTTCTGCTCTTTTAAGGACAGATTTAACATTAAAAGAAATGAACTGCTGTTCTCTCCTCTTAGTAACAGTTTCCAGAGTATTTTTCAAAAAATCATTTACCTCTATTACACTTTTCGTGCTTCCCTCAATTTCCTTTATCCCATGCTGCAAAGTGCTCAGCTGACTGTGAATGAACCATAAGTAGACTTCACTTAAAGGGTTACTGAAAAACTGAACCAATATTTTGGGGGCTTTGTCTTCATTTAGGAAAAAATCTTTTAACTGTTCAAACAGGCGGATTACTCTTTCAACTGCTGGAAACAGTGATAACCAGCGAGTTTTCGAGTGACACATTACATTCATATATTCAGTTCCCACATACTCACAGAACTCCTTAAGCCTCTCTATTCTAACAGTATGTATGTAAAAGTGTGAGTATACCTTCATGACGAGAGTTTCAACATCACAGCTTTATTTTGAACTGTCAGCAGATGTCTGCACGCTATTGTGTAAAACATGTGCAGGGCACCCTATGCCTTCAGTGTTTTCATGCAATGTCGCCTTTAATTTGGTAAATACGTTGCATTTGCCTTGTCTTTTTAAACCACCGAAGTCTGTGTTGGTGTTGTCTCCACAAAATGCCACACATTTATTTTTATCAAGATCAAACATTTCGATAGTATTCATACAAAATCTTGAAATTTCGTCAGATAAAACTCACCTTCAAAAGTTTGGTCTGAATTCCCTGATTAATATCGAAAAACTGAACAACAAACGGAAATATTTTAGTGGCCTTATGATTGCTGGCATCAGTGGATATCCCGTAGAAAGAAGACTTTTTGATGTATTCAAGGCTTTCCTTTATACTCTGGGGAGCAATAACTCCTTTCACTAAGGCTGACACTTTAGTTCTTGCTGAACTAAACTTTTTGGCAATGGAAGAATCATCAAACATAATGCTGTTAAGCTTATTAGTACAATCACTAGATCTATAAGTTTGGTGATGTTTTACGGTGTGATAGGCTAGTGTAAGCTCGGCTGCTCGAACTTTCGTCTCTTCACTTGACTGATGTTTCACAAAATAATTTTGTAGAGTTTTACTGCAGCTCGGTGCACTGTATCTGTTAATGTGTTTCTTTGACTTGATGTGATCAACTATGTCGGAACGTCCACAATGACTTATACTAATAAAACAGCTACATACGGAACACTCTGCACGTAATCAAAACTAACTTTCTTAATGAAATTCCATTCCTTGGAATAACAGTCACTGAACTTGCAGGCACGTTTCGGCATTGCGTTTCACAGTACTGCAGCAATAATACCACTAATATGAGAAAAGACTATTGCAGTTTGTCTGACAAAACATCAACTACTACACTGTTCTGACAATGAGTGTGTGAGTAAGTGGCGCGACAATCGGACGGTTTCATAGCTCTGTTACAATAATACAACTTACTACGTGATGTTTAAAGCTTTCCCGGAACAACTTACTACGTGTTGGCCAAAGTACCGCTCAAAGTAAATTATTGCCTGAGTGTATCAATACTGATACTGCGATTACTAGTATGGGACAACGGATGTTTTCGACAAATAAGCTAAAATATATTAATTTCTTGTGTTGTAATTCCTTTAATATAGCGAAATCCCAAAAATTTGAGAAAGTTTTACGAAATGTATTTAAAAACTGAATTCCGGGAGTTTTGAGCGTCCCGAAACAAATTTTCGGGACACCGGAACACAGGGATGAAAACCGGGACAATCCCGGTTTTCCGGGACGTTTGGTCACCCTACATATAGGCACTGCTACAAGAGACTGGTCAAGTGTGTGTGTGTGTTGTCTTTTTCTCGACAAAGACTTTGTTGGCCGAATACTCACTTTCCGACGGTATTTATGTTGTGCCAATCTGCGACTCGGCATCTCCACTAGGGTAGCAACTACCTTTTTCATAATATTATTAAAAAGTATATAACGTGCACGCAGTCATATTTACCATTCAGGCTGTATAAATTTTCACTGTTGTATCAGATATAAAACCTAACTAAATTCATGTTGCTATTGTTTCGGAAATACACATATGAAAAACCCTACTTGCGAGCTTTTACTTTATAAGCAGCATTTTTTCAGTAGGATTACTCTCATTTCGTTATAACGAATAAAATGTAGTAGTATGAAGTGAATTACTGTGTAAAAGTAATTAAGTGAAATGAAATAGAAACCCAGAGGGACATTTGGCTTCAAACTGAGGCAATATACAGGACGTCCCAAAAATAATGACCCTATTTTAACTTGTAATAATATTGAGACCCCCCCCCCCCCCCATGAACCATGGACCTTGCCGTTGGTGGGGAGGCTTGCGTGCCTCAGCGATACAGATGGCCATACCGTAGGTGCAACCACAACGGAGGGGCATCTGTTGAGAGGCCAGACAAACATGTGGTTCCTGAAGAGGGGCAGCAGCCTTTTCAGTAGTTGCAGGGGCAACAGTCTGGATGATTGACTGATCTGGCCTTGTAACATTAACCAAAACGGCCTTGCTGTGCTGGTACTGCGAACGGCTGAAAGCAAGGGGAAACTACAGCCGTAATTTTTCCCGAGGACATGCAGCTCTACTGTATGATTAAATGATGATGGCGTCCTCTTGGGTAAAATATTCCGGAGGTAAAATAGTCCCCCATTCGGATCTCCGGGCGGGGACTACTCAAGAGGACGTCGTTATCAGGAGAAAGAAAACTGGCGTTCTACGGATCGGAGCGTGGAATGTCAGATCACTTAATCGGGCAGGTAGATTAGAAAATTTAAAAAGGGAAATGGATAGGTTAAAGTTAGATATAGTGGGAATTAGTGAAGTTCGGTGGCAGGAGGAACAAGACTTTTGGTCAGGTGATTACAGGGTTATAAATACAAAATCAAATAGGGGTAATGCAGGAGTAGGTTTAATAATGAATAAAAGAATAGGAGTGCGGGTTAGCTACTACAAACAGCATAGTGAACGCATTATTGTGGCCAAGATAGACACAAAGCCCATGCCTACTACAGTAGTACAAGTTTATATGCCAACTAGCTCTGCAGATGATGAAGAAATAGATGAAATGTATAACGAGATAAAAGAAATTATTCAGGTAGTGAAGGGAGACGAAAATTTAATAGTCATGGGTGACTGGAATTCGTCAGTAGGAAAAGGGAGAGAAGGAAACATAGTAGGTGAATATGGATTGGGGGGAAGGAATGAAAGAGGAAGCCGCCTTGTAGAATTTTGCACAGAGCATAACTTAATCATAGCTAACACTTGGTTCAAGAATCATGAAAGGAGGCTGTATACATGGAAGAAGCCTGGAGATACTGACAGGTTTCAGATAGATTATATAATGGTAAGACAGAGATTTAGGAACCAGGTTTTAAATTGTAAGACATTTCCAGGGGCAGATGTGGATTCTGACCACAATCTATTGGTTATGAACTGCAGATTGAAACTGAAGAAACTGCAAAAAGGTGGGAATTTAAGGAGATGGGATCTGGATAAACTGAAAGAACCAGAGGTTGTAGAGAGTTTCAGGGAGAGCATAAGGGAACAATTGACAGGAATGGGGGAAAGAAATACAGTAGAAGAAGAATGGGTAGCTCTGAGGGATGAAGTGGTGAAGGCAGCAGACGATCAAGTAGGTAAAAAGACGAGGGCTAATAGAAATCCTTGGGTAACAGAAGAAATATTGAATTTAATTGATGAAAGGAGAAAATATAAAAATGCAGTAAATGAAGCAGGCAAAAAGGAATACAAACGTCTCAAAAATGAAATCGACAGGAAGTGCAAAATGGCTAAGCAGGGATGGCTAGAGGACAAATATAAGGATGTAGAGGCTTGTCTCACTAGGGGTAAGATAGATACTGCCTACAGGAAAATTAAAGAGACCTTTGGAGAGAAGAGAACCACTTGCATGAATATCAAGAGCTCAGATGGAAACCCAGTTCTAAGCAAACAAGGGGAGGCAGAAAGGTGGAAGGAGTATATAGAGGATTTATACAAGGGAGATGTAATTGAGGAAAATATTATGGAAATGGAAGAGGATGTAGATGAAGATGAAATGGGAGATAAGATACTGCGTGAAGAGTTTGACAGAGCACTGAAAGACCTGAGTCGAAACAAGGCCTCGGGAGTAGACAACATTCCATTAGAACTACTGATGGCCTCGGGAGAGCCAGTCCTGACAAAACTCTAGCATCTGGTGAGCAAGATGTATGAGACAGGCGAAATACCCTCAGACTTCAAGAAGAATATAATAATTCCAATCCCAAAGAAAGCAGGTGTTGACAGATGTGAAAATTACCGAACTATCAGTTTAATAAGTCACAGCTGCAAAATACTAACGAGAATTCTTTACAGACGAATGGAAAAACTGGTAGAAGCCGACCTCGGGGATGATCAGTTTGGATTCCGTAGAAATGGAACACGCGAGGCAATACTGACCTTACGACTTATCTTGGAAGAAAGATTAAGAAAAGGCAAACCTACGTTTCTAGCATTTGTAGACTTAGAGAAAGCTTTTGACAATCTTGACTGGAATACTCTCTTTCAAATTCTGAAGGTGGCAGGGGTAAAATACAGGGAGCGAAAGGCTATTTACAATTTGTACAGAAACCAGATGGCAGTTATAAGAGTCGAGGGGCATGAAAGGGAAGCAGTGGTTGGGAAAGGAGTGAGACAGGGTTGTAGCCTCTCCCCGATGTTATTCAATCTGTATATTGAGCAAGCAGTAAAGGAAACAAAAGAAAAATTCGGAGTAGGTATTAAAATTCATGGAGATGAAGTAAAAACTTTGAGGTTCGCCGATGACATTGTAATTCTGTCAGAGACAGCAAAGGACTTGGAAGAGCAGTTGAACGGAATGGACAGTGTCTTGAAAGGAGGATATAAGATGAACATCAACAAAAGCAAAACGAGGATAATGGAATGTAGTCAAATTAAGTCGGGTGATGCTGAGGGAATTAGATTAGGAAATGAGACACTTAAAGTAGTAAAGGAGTTTTGCTATTTAGGGAGTAAAATAACCGATGATGGTCGAAGTAGAGAGGATATAAAATGTAGACTGGCAGTGGAAAGGAAAGCGTTTCTCAAGAAGAGAAATTTGTTAACATCGAGTATAGATTTAAGTGTCAGGAAGTCGTTTCTGAAAGTATTTGTATGGAGTGTAGCCATGTATGGAAGTGAAACATGGACGATAACCAGTTTGGACAAGAATCGAATAGAAGCTTTCGAAATGTGGTGCTACAGAAGAATGCTGAAGATAAGGTGGGTAGATCACGTAACTAATGAGGAGGTATTGAATAGGATTGGGGAGAAGAGAAGTTTGTGGCACAACTTGACTAGAAGAAGGGATCGGTTGGTAGGACATGTTTTGAGGCATCAAGGGATCACAAATTTAGCATTGGAGGGCAGCGTGGAGGGTAAAAATCGTAGAGGGAGACCAAGAGATCAATACACTAAGCAGATTCAGAAGGATGTAGGTTGCAGTAGGTACTGGGAGATGAAGAAGCTTGCACAGGATAGAGTAGCGTGGAGAGCTGCATCAAACCAGTCTCAGGACTGAAGACCACAACAACAAACAACAATATTGAGACAAATGTCACTAGGTACGTGAAACAGCTCTAGATGTAATCGGCATGGTCTAGAGTTTCAGAAAAAAATCTGCTAGATGTCGCTACGAGCGCTGACCTGGAGCGTGCAGCTAATCTCGCGCAATATGGACCCTACTTTTTTGAGGAAGAAACCGTAACAGAACAATCATATCTCGCAATACTACGGAACTGGTTATTCCCACAACTTGACTCTGACAATTTCATCTATCAGAAAGATGGAGCACCACCGCACTAGCACAACGACGTGCGCAGTTTCCTCAATGCCAACGTGCCTCAACGTTGGATAGGGCGTACAGGACTGCGAGTCCAGGCTTTACACTCGTGGCCTCTTAGGTCCCCTGACTTAACACCATGTGATTTCTTCCTGTGGGGATATGTTAAGCAATGTTTTTACGTTCCTCCTTTACCTCGTGACATTGATGAACTAAAAACCAGAATATCGGCGGCTGTAGCTTCAGTGACAGAACACACATTACACTCACTTTGGGATGAATTCGGCTATAGGCCAGATGTCGTCCGTGTAGCCAATGGAGGACATATTGAACGTTTATGATGGATTTTTATAAACTTCTGTCTTTTATGAGTACTTTAGTATGCAATTTATTGGTGTCGAAGCCCTTCTTCCTAATAAATAATTCTATTTAAAATCGGGTCATTCTTTTTGGGACACCCTGTATAAGCGGCTTCAGGAAATGACGGCATAGTGACTGGCAACAAACTGATGCTGTAAATGCCGCTCATCCAGTAATGTGATATTCACTTAGGTCGAAAAGACTGGTAGCAAGTCAACAAGCAAGAGTCGTATACAAGTTTATGGGTGGAGTTGATACAGCTGACAAATATTTCACTGTATAGAGTGTCTATCAAGGGTAAGAAATTGGATTTCCCCATAACTGCAGATTTTGTCAGTGTAGCTGAATACAATGTTGTTGTTGTTGTTGTTGTCTTCAGTCAGACTGGTTTGATGCAGCTCTCCATGCTACTCTATCCTGTGCAAGCCTCTTCATCTCCCAGTACCTACTGCAGCCTACATCCTTCCGAATCTGCTTAGTGTATTCATCTCTTGGTCTCCATCTGCGATTTTTACACTCCACGCTGCCCTCCAGTACTAAATTGGTGATCCCTTGATGACTCAGAACATGTCCTAACAACCGATCCCTTCTTCTAGTGAAGTTGTGCCACAAACTCCTCTTCTCCCAAATTCTATTCAGTACCTCCACGTTAGGTATATGATCTACCCATCTAATCTTCAGCATTCTTCTGTAGCACCACATTTCGATAGCTTCTATTCTCTTCTTGTCTAAATTATTTATCGTCCATGTTTCATTCCATACATGGCTACACTCCATACAAATACTTTCAGAAACGACTTCCTGACACTTAAATCAATACTCGATGTTAACAAATTTCTCTTCTTCAGAAACGCTTTCCTTGCCATTGCCAGTCTACATTTTTATATCCTCTCTACTTCGACCATCATCAGTTATTTTGCTCCTCAAATAGCAAAACTCCTTTACTACTTTAAGAGTCTCATTTCCTAATCTAATTCCCTCAGCATCACCCGAGTTAACTCGACTACATTCCATTATCCTCGTTTTGCTTTTGTTGATGTTCATCTTATATCCTCCTTTCAAGACACTGTCCATTCCGTTCAAATGCTCTTCCAAGTCCTTTGCTGTCTCTGACAGAATTACAATGTCATCGGCGAACCTCAAAGTTTTTATTTCTTCTCCATGGATTTTAATACCTACTCCGAATTTTTCTTTCGTTTCATTTACTGCTTGCTCAATATACAGATTGAATAGCATCGGGGAGAGGCTACAACCCTGTCTCACTCCCTTCCCAACCACTGCTTCCCTTTCATGTCCCTCGACTCTTATAACTGCCATCTGGTTTCTGTACAAATTGTAAATAGCCTTTCGCTCCCTGTATTTTACCCCCGCCACCTTCAGAATTTGATAGAGAGTATTCCAGTCAACATTGTCAAAAGCTTTAGCGAAGTCTACAAATGCTACAAACGTAGGTTTGCCTTTCCTTAATCTATTTTCTAAGATAAGTCGTAGGGTCGGTATTGCCTCACGTGTTCCAACATTGCTACGGAATCCAAACTGATCTTCCCCGAAGTCAGCTTCTACCAGTTTTTCCATTCGTCTGTGAAGCATTCGCGTTAGTATTTTGCAGCTGTGACTTATTAAATACAATGTATGGTAGCTCTAAAAAGGAGTACATGGTAGTGTATCGAAGAATGGTCACTGCATTTCTGGGATAAAACTGCCATGTTACTATGCAAGTGGAAGGCAATCTAAAACTGCAAAAACTGGTTGTAGGTTTGACAAGCTGGATCACTGTCACAGATTTGTAACTAGATCCTGTTCTGAGAAAGAAGAAACAACTCCACTATCGCTAGTGTTTGAAAAATCTACAACACAGTTTAAATGTGGTGTAACACTTCATATTTCTTCTTTCATACTGTTCCATACGAAATAGTAGGAGTATTGCTTCACAAATAGTCACATTGTTTTAAGTACACGTATATACAGCTGAAGTCCTTCCAGAAGAAATTATTCCAATCCATCTGTGGCATGGAATCAGCAAACCAGTGTTTAGTAGTATTAGTTGAAAACGGTCTTGGTTGCAATTTTAGTTTTTTTTATTTATCAACTACGCGTTTCACCTTATTCAGGCATCTTCAGGCTGATCTACATAGAAAACAAGAGAACAAATACATCTGTTTAAGGATCGCGATCGCGTTGTGCGGACATGGATAACCTAAAAGCATGTATAAACAGATCAAATACTGAAAGAGCAAATACCTTAATTTGGTATTTCTTAGGACGATCCTTTAGTTTAGTTAAAGGGCATCGTCGGGTACATCAGGCCAACATCGCCTTCGTTAACCTCAGTAAATACTAGAAATATAATATAGTAAAAACGGATAAAGAATTGACCATTTATCGGACACTCGGACTCTCAGAAATCAATCATTTTCCCGAAGCCTTATGACAAGGCCTTACCTTTCTAGATGGACGTGAGTAACTCCAAGACCTGGATAACGCGAACACGTTCACAGGACCAAGTAATAGTATAAGATGGGTCTTAAGTAGTTAGGCGTGTGCTAATACTGACGCCTCATACAAAATCACCTAAATAGGTGGCGCTGCCACGCAGCTGCTGGTAAGAATAAAAGATCGTAAACCGGATATACATAGCCACTAAAACGTTATAAATATAATGCACATAAAACATTAACAAGATGAAATTACTAGACGCAACACCTCTGCATTAATTTATCCAAAAATTATGACGGAGTAAAATACAAAAGAAGGCCTATAATTTAAAATATAATATCACGGTGTATAATACAACACACAGATGCGGTGCCTAAACGGGTATGGTGTACCATATATCACTACAACGAGAACATTACTAACACAGGACCATAATTTCGGATGAAGAGGTCCACCTATAACACGCAATACTGCGTCATACGGAGCAAGAACTTCTAACTAACAATAAAATTCTTTTTATAAAAATAACATAGTAAAATTATTACGCTTGAAAGATACACACCAGCGTGGGAGGAAATCGCTATGCGAGTGAACTTCTTTTCCATTTCCATTTTATACTTAGATTAAAATGTGTAAGATACGTCGACATTTGAAGCGACAAACTCGCAAATCATTTTCTAATCAAGAAACTCTTAAGGGGTTGGTTAATAAGACAACATAAGGCCAGAGAGGAAAGGGGTCATATTTAGGCAGAAATGCGAGAGCCCCAGGATTACATTAAGAACACCGATTTCATAACTTCTAAAAGAGACCCGATTAGTGCCAAATATTTGGTCGTTAAGGAGGGACAAATCTTTGTCCTCCATATACCAAAATATTTCAATTTCTTCTAAAATGCCGGCCGGGGTGGCCAAGCGGTTCTAGGCGCTACCGTCTGTAACCCCGTGACCGCTACGGTCGCAGGTTCGAATCCTGCCTCGGGCATGGATGTGTGTGATGTCCTTAGGTTAGTTAGGTTTAAGTAGTTCTAAGTTCTAGAGGACTGGTGACCTCAGAAGTTAAGTCCCAAAATGCTCAGAGCCATTTGAACCATTCTTCTACAATGTTTAACTTCTTACCCTTTTGTGCAGAATGCAAAATTTTAAGATTATGGGCTTACGGAGGACTATGGCCACTGGCTTTAAGATGTTGAGCAAAGGCAGAGTTCTGTTTTACCTGTCCCATCTATTGAGGAGATGTTCTTGTAATCTAATTTTAAAGGTTCTGCCTTTGTGTCCGACATATCCTACAATACAATCGCGACACTCCAGCAGTTACACCCCCGATGCAACATGGTTGTCCTTTTCAGGTGATTCATGATGTATGTACATAAACTGGAGATTGACAGCCGCGGAAAATACTATACGAGAGCCCACTCGCCGAAAACGTTTTGCCAGTTCATAACTAAAATTGCCCATAAATGGCAAAGAAATGTAATTGTGCTCCTCGACAGAAACTGCACTGCGTGTACTCCGAAGAGGCATTGATATTTTGTCTTGGTATAACTTTTCAACAAGCCCGACGCTGTAGCCGTTATTACGGGCGATATACTTTAGATGAATGATAGCATCTGTGGTCGTGGATTTCCTAAAAATATCTATGGATACTTCGTTATCACGCAGCTGTAACCGCAGATCTAGGTTCAAATGGCTCTGAGCACTATGGGACTTAACATCTGAGGTCTTCAGTCCCCTAGAACTTAGAACTACTTAAACCTAACTAACCTAAGGACATCACACTCATCCATGCCCGAGGCGGGATTCGAACCTGCGACCGTAGCGGTCGCCCGGTTCTAGACTGGAGCGCCTGGAACCGCTCGGCCATAACGGCCGGCGAGTATCTAGGTAGTTGAGGACTCTGTCAGTATTCGTATCTACCTGTGTGAAAATCATCTTTGGGTGAAGGGCTTTGAATTCATCAACCAAACCCGAAATTTCTGATTCATCGCCATTAAACACGATCAAAATGTCGTCAGCATAACGCCGATAAAATATCCTTCCAGAAGGATGAAGTATTTTTCAAAAAAATGCAGTTAAAAATGTACAAATATTATACACATGTAATTAAACTATAATTAAGTGATTAATTAAAGTCTTCATTAAAATGCAAACAAAAGCCTTATCTTGGTTAAGGGGCCCAATCAGCTGCGATAGTAAAAACGTTCATTCATATCCACATAGATACTCCGCAAGCCATGTTACGGTGCGAGCCGGAGGGTACCCTGTACCACTACTAGTCACTTCCTTTCCTGTTCCAATCGCAAATTGCGCGAGGGAAAAACGACTGTTCACGAGAGTGAGTCAAATGAAAACCTTAAATCTGTAATAACAAATTGAAATTTCGCCCCGTTATCGTGTAAGTTGGTAAGCGTGCTACAAACAACGTGCCGAATGGCCTGTAGGTTTCAGCATAGTGCAGATGCACACATACCGTCGCAGTATACGATACTGCGTGAAGAGTTTGACAGAGCACTGAAAGACCTGAGTCGAAGCAATGCCCCGGGAGTAGACAACATTCCATTGGAACTACTGACGGCCTTTTTTTTTTTTTTGGGAGAGCCAGTCCTGACAAAACTCTAGCATCTGGTGAGCAAGATGTATGAGACAGGCGAAATACCCTCAGACTTCAAGAAGAATATAATAATTCCAATCCCAAAGAAAGCAGGTGTTGACAGATGTGAAAATTACCGAACTATCAGTTTAATAAGTCACAGCTGTGAAATACTAACGTGAATTCTTTAGATACGAATGGAAAAACTGGTAGAAGCCGACCTCGAGGAAGATCAGTTTGGATTCTGTAGAAATGTTGGAACACGTGAGGCAATACCGACCCTACGACTCATCTTAGAAAATGGATTAAGGAAAGGCAAACCTACGTTTCTAGCATTTGTAGACTTAGAGAAAGCATTTGACAATGTTGACTGGAATACTCTCTTTCAAATTCTAAAGGTGGTAGGGGTAAAATACAGGGAGCGAAAGGCTATTTACAGTTCGTACAGAAACCAGATGGCAGTTATAAGAGTCGAGGGACATGAAACGGAAGCAGTGGTTGGGAAGGGGGTGAGACAAGGTTGTAGCCTCTCCCCGATGCTATTCAATCTGTATATTGAGCAAGCAGTAAATGAAACGAAAGAAAAATTCGGAGTAGGTATTAAAATCCATGGAGAAGAAACAAAAACTTTGAGGTTCGCCGATGACATTGTAATTCTATCAGAGACAGCAAAGGACTTGGAAGAGCAGTTGAAGGGAATGGATAGGGTCTTGAAAGGAGGATATAAGATGAACATCAACAAAAGCAAAACGAGGATAATGGAATGTAGTCGAATTAAGTCGGGTGATGTTGAGGGAATTAGATTAGGAAATGAGACACTTAAAGTAGTAAAGGAGTTTTGCTATTTGGGGACCAAAATAACTGATGATGGTCGAAGTAGAGAGGATATAAAATGTAGACTGGCAATGGCAAGGAAAGCGTTTCTGAAGAAGAGAAATTTGTTAACATCGAGTATAGATTTAAGTGTCAGGAAGTCGTTTCTGAAAGCATTTGTATGGAATGTAGCCATGTATGGAAGTGAAACATGGACGATAAATAGTTTGGACAAGAAGAGAATAGAAGCTATCGAAATGTGGTGCTACAGAAGAATGCTGAAGATTAGATGGTTAGATCACATAACTAATGAGGAGGTACTGAATAGAATAGGGGATAAGAGGAGTTTGTGGCACAGCTTGACAAGAAAAAGGGACCGGTTGTTAGGACATGTTCTGAGGCATCAGGGGATCACAAATTTAGCATTGGAGGGCAGCGTGGAGGGTAGAAATCGTAGAGGGAGACCAAGAGATGAATACACTAAGCAGATTCAGAAGGATGTAGGTTGCAGTAAGTACTGGGAGATGAAGAAGCTTGCACAGGATAGAGTAGCATGGAGAGCTGCATCAAACCAGTCTCAGAACTGAAGACCATAACAACAACATCAGTATAAAGATGGCCGCCCCACTTGCGACTTGCCCCAGGGTAGAACAGCGTTCTCTTATTCGGTTTTTGCGTAGTGAAGGTGTGAAACCTATTGAAATTCACCGACGAATGAAGGTTCAGTACGGTGATGCATGTTTGTCACAGCAGCAAGTCTACGAATGTAGTAGGGGAAGTTCGCAAATAGTGTGACTTCAGTGGGAGATGCTCCTCGTCCAGGTCAGCACAACGAGTTGTGACTCCACAGAACATTGCTACAGTTGAAGCCATAGTGGAGGAACACAGCCGAGTGACACTGAATGACATTGCAGCATGTTTACAGATTAGTCATGGGTCAGCACACCACATTGTGCATTATGTGCTCCAGTTTCACAAAGTGGCTGCAAGATGGGTGCCACGGCAGCTGACTCCTGAAATGAGAGAACGACGTGTTGATGCTTGTGAAGAACTTCTTCGGCGCTTTGAACGAGAAGGTGATGGCTTCCTTGCAAGAATCGTCACTGGGGACGAAACCTGGGTTCACTTCCAGCAGCCGGAAACGAAGAGAGCGAGCAAGGACTGGCGCCATTCCTTATCACGAAAACCAAAGAAGTTTCGAACCATCAGCAGGGAAGGTTATGCTGACTCTCTTTTGGGACGAAAAAGGCGTATTTTTGGAGCATTACATGCCTATAGGAACCACTGTCACCAGTGCATGATACACAGAGCTCCTAAAATATCATCTGCGGCCTACAATCAAATCGAAGCGACGTGTCAGCAGGTGTCCTTTTGCAACATGACAGTACAAGACCTCACACTGCTCGTACCACAGTTGCAACAATCACAGACCTGCATTTTGAGTGTCTTCTTCATCCACCATATCACCAGACCTTGCCCCAAGTGATTTCCATATGTTTAGACCACTGAATGACGCAGTGGGAGGAAAGAAGAGGTACGCCACGCGGTGCATGGGTGGTTGCGCGGTCTACCAAAAGAATTTTTTCTAAAGGAATTTATGCTGTTTGTAAGCGCTGGAGTGTTTGCATTGAGCGTGGGGGAGATTATGTTGAAGATTGATACAGCTTTGTACCACTTCCGCACAATAAATAATATTTAAAAAAATATTTAAGGTTTTCATTTGACTCACCCTCGTATATGCCAACTTTCGATATTTAGCTTGACAGTTGGAGTTGAAATATAGATGCGCGCAAAAATTTGTAGAGAAAATAGGTAGTATGAGAATATTTCTTCAAAATTTGGGACAAACAGCCGGTCCGAAAGTATTTATTCGGGACACTGATTTCTCTAATCTGATACCGCCACTGTTACGGAAAACCGGGACATGTGGCAACCCTATCTGAACTGCCCATGTATGATTTTTGAAGAAGGAAACGATTTCTCATAGTGATACTGTTACGTTTACGTTCACCTCTATATCTACATGCATACCCTGCAAATTACAGCCGGCCGCGGTGGTCTCGCGGTTAAGGCGCTCAGTCCGGAACCGCGCCGACTGCTACGGTCGCAGGTTCGAATCCTGCCTCGGGCATGGATGTGTGTGATGTCCTTAGGTTAATTAGGTTTAAGTAGTTCTAAGTTCTAGGCGACTGATGACCTCAGAAGTTAAGTCGCATAGTGCTCAGAGCCATTTGAACCAATAATACGCAGTCTTCGCTTTGCCTTCCTCCACAACATTTTCTGCGTGTTCCTTCTAATTTAAGCTGTTCTTAATTGTAATTCCTAGGTATTTAATTGAATTTAGGGCCTTTAGACTTGACAGATTTATCATGTAGCTGAAGTTTAACGGATTCCTTTTAGCACTCATGGGGATGACATTACAGTTTTCATTATTTAGCCTCAGTTGCCAAATTTTCGCACCATACGGACATCTTCTCTAAATCGTTTTGCAATTTGTTTTGATCTTCTGATAACTTTACTAGATGGTAAATGACAACATCTGCAAACAACCTAATCGAAGGCTTTCAGTCAGTTACTACGAACTGTGACGAATCCAGTCACATAACTGAGATGATGTTCCATAATGGCGCAATTTGATTACAAGCCTCCTGTGAGTTACAGTATCAAAAGCCTTCTGGAAAACTACAAATACGGAATCAATATGAAATCCCTTGATAGTAGCACTCAACACTTCGTGTGTGTAAAGAGCTAGTTGTGTTTCACAAGAACGATGTTTTCTAAATCCGTCTTGACTGTGTGTCAATAGACAGTTCTCTTCGAGGTAGTTCTGTCTTGAGTGCCAAATGCTTAGAGCGCTTCAATTTCAAGTGTCTGCTACTGAAGTAGGAAGCGTTGCCTTAGAAAATATCATTATATTTCATGTGTAGCATCATGTGCTGTATAATAAGGGGTGTTCAGAAGTATGGCCGCAGTGCCGTATGATTATTAGCCGCGCGTGCCGTATGCCGCAGTGAATATACCGAAATGAAACTCGGTGATATACAAGTTATTAATTTATTGAATATTCATTTTTACTTACAAATTTTCACATTAAATGTTGGAAGTGTCACCCCTGTCGTTGAATACACAATTCAACTCGTCTAATCATGTAACATTTCTTCTGTAACAGAAGCAGTGAAAGTGGATATTGCAGTTTTCAATTCATCGATGGATTTTGGACGGTTTTTATGGACAGTTGCTTTCGCTGCACCCCAGAAGAAAAAGTCAGTTGGTGTTAGGTCAGACGATCGTGGAGGCCAAAGTCGCTGTGAAATTATGCTATCACCAAAAACATCAGCAAGCAGTGACATTGAAACGCGAGCTGTATGCGCGATTGCACCATCTTGTTGAAAATAACCATTCAGTATTTCACTTAACACAAGTTCTCCTATGAATCCCCACAGAATATCACTGCAGTATTGTTGTGCGTTTATTGTTTCGTTTAAAAATATGGGACTCACAACCCGACGTCTAGAAATTGCAATCCAAACTCATATTCTCACAGAATGATACGAGAATTTTGCGAGTTCATGTGCCCGGCTAAATGAAACCACGTCTTATCAGTGGAAAACGTTTCATTAAGAATATCAATTCCATTTTGTTGAACGAAATTTTTGAACCATTGACAATAATGCAGTCACTTGCCATGGTTAGTATTTTTCAGTTCTTGCACGACTGTCACTTTGCATGGGAAAAGTTCTAATTTTTTCCTTACAGCTGTGTCGGCCGTTCCGACACTAACATCGATTTCCTGGGCGAGTTTTCTTACTGACTTGTTCGTACTCACGGACATTTTTTCGGAAATATCGAGTAGTTTATCCTCAGACAAAACGCTAGGACGACCACTTGTCGGTGCATCTGTCACTCAACCCGTACTTCGAAATATCTTAATCAAATCTCGCACAGTATCGCGATGTGGGAGTGTTGTCTCCGGGAAAACTGAATTAAATGTTTGACGAACTGAAACTGTGTATTTACCGTCACTTTGAACACTTGTTCGACTAAAAACATACGTTCTTCAATGGTTAGCATTTTAACAGTGACAGAAACGTAACAAACGAACAAAGGAACTAAGCTTAAACGTTCACGTCAACACGTAACGACACACACCAACGATACTACTGACGCCGGCTGAGATAAACGAAACAGTGGAATGTTGGGAGAGTCCACTGGAAGGGAAGTAACCCAGGTAGGCGAACAAACATACGGCACGCGCAGCCAACAATCATATGGCACTGTGGAGAGACTTTTTGAACACGCAGTATAATTGTGGAGGTTTCTCAGAGTTCACGCACTTAAATGTTTCTAGCGATGTGGATAAGATCTTACCTAGAAAACAGGCAGCAAGTGGTGGTTTTAAGGCATGATGACATTTCAGTACAAGGAGATATTATCAAAACAACACATGTCTTCAGTAAATCAACAATAAAGTACGGAGTGCCACAAGGTTCTGTCCTAGGACCTCTACTGTTCCTCCTTTATATTGATGATATAAATGACTTTATTAAATTGGGAAAACTAATCTTATTTGCTGATGGCACCGGCATATTAATAACAGCTGCTGACAAAATCTCATTCGAAGTAGCAATAGATACTGTAATGTCCCAAATTACTAGCTGGTTTCAAAAACATAAAATAATAATAAATAAAGAAAAAACTGTCTTTATGAATTTCCAGTCTTCTCCACATGTGCAAAACTTTGTTACAGTACCATATCTTGAAAATACGTTACTGAACTCGGTTACTGACACTAAGGTTTCTAGGCCTATGGGTACAAGATAATTTAAAATGGGACTGTCATATAAAAGAACTTGAGAAAAAACTTGCAAAAGCTTGTTATGCTATGCGTGTGTTAAATAAAAGTGCAAGCAAGTCAACAGTTATTCAGGCGTATTATGCATGCTTCCATGTACTAGTTCGATACGGGCTAATCTTCTGGGGAAATTAAGCCACCAGTATAAAGATCTTTAGGATGGAGAAAAGAGCAATCAGGGCTATCTGCAACCTAAGAAAACTGGAAACATGTAGACCACATTTCATCCAGATGAAAATAATGAGCGTACCAAGCCTTTACATATATGAGTGTATCCTGTTCGCAAATGAGTATCTTTTAAACCAAGCTGAACATATTCAACAAAATAAGCATATACACAGTCACAACACAAGAAACACAAATAATATCCACATGTCACAGTGTAGAACATCACTGTACCAAAATTGTGTATCACAGATAACAGTTCAGCTATATAACATCATACAGAACTCCTTTGGGATGTTTTGGAACGCCGACTTTGTGTCAGGTCTCACCTACCGACATCGATACGCTCCTCAGAGCAGCACTCCGTGAAGAATGGGCTACCATTCCCCGAGAAACATTCCAGCATCTGATAGAACGTATGTCTGCGAGAGTGGAAGCTGTCATCAAGGCTAAGTGTGGGCCAACACAATATTGAATTCGAGCATTACCGATGGAGGGCGCCACGAACTTGTACGTCATTTTCAGCCAGGCGTCCGGATGCTTTTGATCACATAGTGTACGTTGAAGAGTGTCGCAAAATGTAAACTAACTAGTAAAAATATGTACATGTCCCAGCCCACTGAAGATGCCTTGCAGAGAATAAAGGCCAAACGCGTATGGCACGATAATTGTTTCATTCATTTGAAGTTAGACTGTACAGAAATAAAAATTATTAGTAAACTGTAATATTATACGCAACTGAGTTGGGAACGACTACAGAGTTCGAAGATGTTCGATGAGGGATTTTGCGAGCATTAAAATATTTGACGTAGTAGACTGAAATGCAAAAGAAACTGGTATAGGCACGCGTATTCAAATGTAGAGATATGTAAACAGGCGGAATAAGGTACTGCGGTCGGCAACACATATACAGGGCTATTGCAAATGATTGAAGCGATTTCGTAAATTCACTGTAGCTCCATTCGTTGACATATGGTCACGACACACTACAGATACGTAGAAAAACTCATAAAGTTTTGTTCGGCTGAAGCCGCACTTCAGGTTTCTGCCGCCAAAGCGCTCGAGAGCGCAGTGAGACAAAATGGCAACAGGAGCCGAGAAAGCGTATGTCGTGCTTGAAATGCACTCACATCAGTCAGTCATAACAGTGCAACGACACTTCAGGACGAAGTTCAACAAAGATCCACCAAGTGCTAACTCCATTCGGCGATGGTATGCGCAGTTTAAAGCTTCTGGATGCCTGTGTAAGGGGAAATCAACGGGTCGGCCTGCAGTGAGCGAAGAAACGGTTGAATGCGTGCGGGCAAGTTTCACGCGTAGCCCGCGGAAGTCGACGAATAAAGGAAGCAGGGTGCTAAACGTACCACAGCCGACGGTTTGGAAAATCTTACGGAAAAGGCTAAAGCAGAAGCCTTACCGTTTACAATTGCTACAAGCCCTGACACCCGATGACAAAGTCAAACGCTTTGAATTTTCGGCGCGGTTGCAACAGCTCATGGAAGAGGATGCGTTCAGTGCGAAACTTGTTTTCAGTGATGAAGCAACATTTTTTCTTAATGGTGAAGTGAACAGACACAATGTGCGAATCTGGGCGGTAGAGAATCCTCACGCATTCGTGCAGCAAATTCGCAATTCACCAAAAGTTAATGTGTTTTGTGCAATCTCACGGTTTAAAGTTTACGGCCCCTTTTTCTTCTGCGAAAAAAACGTTACAGGACACGTGTATCTGGACATGCTGGAAAATTGGCTCATGCCACAACTGGAGACCGACAGCGCCGACTTCATCTTTCAACAGGATGGTGCTCCACCGCACTTCCATCATGATGTTCGGCATTTCTTAAACAGGAGATTGGAAAACCGATGGATCGGTCGTGGTGGAGATCATGATAGCAATTCATGTCATGGCCTCCACGCTCTCCCGACTTAACCCCATGCGATTTCTTTCTGTGGGGTTATGTGAAAGATTCAGTGTTTAAACCTCCTCTACCAAGAAACGTGCCAGAACTGCGAGCTCGCATCAACGATGCTTTCGAACTCATTGATGGGGACATGCTGCGCCGAGTGTGGGAGGAACTAGATTATCGGCTTGATGTCTGCCGAATCACTAAAGGGGCACATATCGAACATTTGTGAATGCCTAAAAAAACTTTTTGAGTTTTTGTATGTGTGTGCAAAGCATTGTGAAAATATCTCAAATAATAAAGTTATTGTAGAGCTGTGAAATCGCTTCAATCATTTGTAATAACCCTGTATATGACAACAATTGCTAGCGCAGTTGTTAGATCGGTTACTACTGCTAAAATGGCCGGTTATCAAGATTTAAGTGATTTCGAACTGGAGTTGCAGTCGACGCACGAGCGATGGGACGCAGCATCTCTGAGGTAGCTATGAAGTGAGGATTTTCCCGTACGTCCATTTCAGGAGTGTACTGTGAATATCTGGAGTCCGGTAAAACATCAAATCTCCGACATCGCTACGGCCGAAAATAGATCCTAAAAGAACTAGGCCAACGACGACTGAAGGGAGTCGATCAGTGCGACAGAAGTGCAACCCTTCTGTACATTGCTGCAGATTTCAATGCTGGGCCATCAACAAGTGTCAGCGTGCGAACCATTCGACGAAATATCGATATGTGCTTTCGGAGCCGAAGGCCCACTCGTGTGCCCTTGATGAATGCACGACACAAAGCCTTACCCCTCACTTGCGCCCGTTAACACCGACATTGAACTGCTGATGACAGGAAACATGTCGGATGAGTCTCATTTCATATTTTACGTGGATGGACGTGTACGGGTGTGGAGACAACATCTGCGTGTCAGCAGGGGCTGCTCAGGCTGGTGGAGGCTCTGTAATAGTGTGGAGCATGTGCAGCTGGAGTGATATGGAAGCCTTTATACGTCTAGATACGACTCTGACAGGTGACACGTACATAAGCATCCTGTCTGATCACCTGGAATCATTTACTTCTTGATGCAATAATTTACCAACAGCCGTATGTATTGTAGAAATTTATTTTATTTTATGAACTTCTAATTGCTACCAGTTTCGGCATTACATTGCTGCCATCTTCAGGCCCCATACACGGAAGGAGCTATATAACAGGATCCGTGAATCAATCGTCCTGCAACAGCTCTTGGTGGCCAGGTCACTCATTTATATCCATTGTGCATTTCCGACGGACTTGGGCAATTCCAGCAGGACAATACGACACCCCACACGTCTAGAATTGTTGCAGAGCGGCTACTGGAAAACTCTTCTGAGGTTAAACACTTCCGCTTGCCACCAAACTCCCCAGGCTTGCCATTATTGAGCGTATCTGGGATACCTTGCAACGTGCTGTCCAGAAGCGATCTCCATCCCCTCGTACTCTTACGGATTCGTGGTGTCAATTCCCTCCAGCACTACTTCAGACATTAGCCGAGTCCATGCCACGTCGTGTTGTGCCACTTTTGCGTGCTCGCACGGGCGCCCTACTCGATATTAGGCAGTTGAAGCAGTTGCTTCATTGTCTCTTTGGCTTGCATTGACATTGAAGCTTAAATTGTTCACATTGTCAAGAGTAGTATGTGACAGAATACGATACGATACGTGCACTCGTTCCTGAGAAAACCGGTTCTTTACAGTCGGAAACAGATGGGCAACAAAGTGATCTTATAAGGATTCCATTTTTACCGATTTAGGTACGGAATCCTAAAAAAAACGATGGTGAAATCTGGAAACAGTGAACCAAACAGAACAGGCGGCGGGGGAAACTGAAAGTCAAGAGATGAAAAATGAAGAGGACTGGGCAAGTGACAGAGGAAAAGATGAAGGAAAATGCAGGCCGCCTCAGATACAATGGTGACGACAGACGTCGGAGTGGGAGATGATGAAGTGACGTTAATTCGTTCAGAATACATTCAAGCTCTCTCTGACTGATTGTGGGGCGAGAATGTCAATTCAATAATTTATATACTCTGTGACGATTGCCGTGAAGCACTCGTTACAGATTCATCATCATCGTTTTCCAACTCCAGTTTCCTGGCTGGGTGTACAAGCGCTCGCCATCTCCTTCTGTCATCCTACATCTTCTGTTCCAGGACAGCTTCCCATTTGTTCCCCTTCTCCTCGAAATCTGATCTTACAGTCTCTGTCCAGCATTTTCCTGGTCTTCCCCGTGGTCTTTTTCCTACGAAGCCAAAGCTGAAATACCTTTTGGCATGTCTTTCCGTGTTCATTCTCATTATATGCCCATACCAGTGCAGCCTGCGTTTCTTCATGACACTGGCGACAGGAAGCTCAAGACCAGCTATTCTATTCACCTCATTTCTGATTTTGTCCTTTCTAGTTGTTTGATTCATAGTTCTAATGTATTTCATTTCTGTTGACAGAATTGTGCCGAGGTCTTTGTTTAGTAGGATACATGTTTCTAAACCATATATTAGGATTGGTACGAAACAGGTGTGGTACATGTTCGCTTTTGCTTTTCACGGCATTTTATCATCCCAGAGAAGAGTTCTGATTTGATTGTAAAAATTGGATGCTTTCTAGGTCCTGCTGAGTATTTCCTGCGTAATTGTCTTTCGAGATCATGCTTCCTATGTGCTTGAAATGAGAAACGGATTCTTCTTTGACTCCTAGAAATACATTTGAGGTTGTTCCTTGCCTGTTGATGGTCATTTCTACTGTCTTTGTTTACTTATTTTTATTCCGAAATTTCTGAATGTGTTGTTCCACTGTCCGCAGCTCGTGGTCGTGTGGTAGCGTTCTCGCTTCCCACGTCCCGGTTCCCGGGTTCGATTCCCGGCGGGGTCAGGGATTTTCTCTGCCTCGTGATGACTGGGTGTTGTGTGATGTCCTTAGGTTAGTTAGGTTTAAGTAGTTCTAAGTTCTAGGGGACTTATGACCATAGATGTTGAGTCCCATAGTGCTCAGAGCCATTTGAACCATTTTTGTTGTTGTTCCACTCATTAAGTTTCTTCTGCACTTAAGCTTTTGTCTGTCCCCACACTATCAAATCATCAGCAAAAACAAAGGCATTTGGTTCGCTGTCTATTTTCTTGATAGATTTTATGATCTTGCCCATTACTATTACAAACAGGACTGGTGATAGGGGACTTCCTTGTTGGACACCTCTCTTTGTTTTAAACCATTCTGATCGTCTGTTGTGTATCTGGACACAGCTGTAACACTTTTGGTATAGCATCTTGACTTTATCAAGTATTACTTTGGCACCTTTAGATCTTCCCAAGCATTTTCCACCTTGTTTGGAGGAACACTGTCATACGCTTTTTCAGTCTAGAATTTCAACTAAAGGAACCCTTCCACATTCCCAGTACTTTTCTGTCAGCATTTTTACAGATTCGTAAACGGTGTTTAACATGGTTATAGACAACCATAACCAATTCACCTGACATACAGCACTATAACATTAAATAAAAATATAACAGTTAACCCTTTGCCAGGGTGATGACTTTATGCCCCAAGTTTGGTGAGACCAGTCGCTTAGACCAACACAATAAACAATTCAATAAACATAGTATTTATTAGTATTTCAATTAGAAACAACAACAGAACTTCTCTTCAGTCATTTTCCTTCATTTTATAAGTAAATGTGGCAGTAAATGGCCATTAAACAAATATCATGCAACTCTGGTCAAATAATTAATGTGTACCATACACTAGCATGTAACCAAAAAGCTAAGGATATTCAAGCAATGCTTTTAAACAGTTGCACACAGTATCATCAGACTATGTAATAAATTTAAGAAGCTCTGAAGAAAACAGTAAAGTTACTTACACAGCTACTAATTATTTTAAGGACGCATGTATTTTTTGCACTTCCTGCAGTGATTTTTGTTTCCCTGTTTTGTTTTAATGTACATTCACGGAATATGCTAAAGGCGCCGGTTGTCTCTTGGTCTTGTTGCAATTTTTGATCTGCTTTGCAGTCCTCTGAAATTCTCTCAGGCAGAAGACATGGAATATTTGTCATTGCTGCTCTAGGAAGAAGATGACTTGTCACAAGGGTGCTTGCTACTTCACAAATAATAATAAAATTGCAAATTCTTGGCACAAAAACGGCCACGATTTCTACGAGTATTTACTTCTGTGTAAATGTTACAATTATCAATTACAATAACAACAATAATAAAATTAGAGGGTTTACTTCGACTACATCAGCCGTACACATGCATTTTTTAAAATTATCACACATTTGTATTTTTCAAAGGTGGTGAAAGTTAATAGTTACAACTGGTTTATGAACTATGTCTGTGTGTACATTTATTGGAACTGAGCAAATGTGTATATTTCACTACAATTGTTTTATAAATTAGTTCAAAAATTAGTTGGTTAATTAAAGTTTAGCTGTTTCCAGCTCTGTTGCTTTTAAAGCTTTTAATCACGTCGTACAAATGATGATAAGACAATAGCTAACATTTAAATGCCAATTTAAAAACTTTTATATTCTACAGACGTGCCAACTCTCCCGATTTAAGCGGGAGACTCCCGATTTTTCCTTCTTCCTCCCGATCTCCCGACAGTAAAGACCGATCTCCCGATTTTCAGAGCAGTTTCAATACTTTCTTTACTATTTGAAAATCCTGCGCCTTCGATATATTGCTGGATGACGAGGTATGGCTGCTACTTGTCTATGTTGATTTGGTAGATTGGTACGGTGGCTGTCGGGAGCGGCAGTAGCCTTAGCTCTCGCTTCGTATCTACAAGGAAGTAAGGTACTTACCGTTTCCAGCGTTCGGAGACAAATGAATATCTTCCAACTAGTGCCAGTTTCCTCCGCTTCTGGTAGCACCAGCGCAATCGTAAAGTTATCGTGGACAAGGAGTAGTCGATAGTTGTTCCAAGCGAAGTGGTTAGCATTGTTGTGTCTAAAAGGCAGTGTTGCCAAGTTAGGGGATTTCCCCCTAAATTTAGGAGGAATTAAGCTGCCTATGGGGAAGTTAGAGAGATAAATGTTTCAGGGGGAAAAAATCTTTAGGGTTAGTAACCTCCCCTCCGCGCCCCTCTGCTCGACAATTTCATTCTTGACTCCCTTTTACCGCCCCACTACCCCGCTTGCTTACCCGACGGTGTGATAAATTATTTAGGGGAATTTGAAGTGCAATATAGGGGGAAACGGTGCGCGAGGGTTGGCATCACTGCTACAAGACCATTGTCTAGAATGTAGGATCATTGTGTTCTTAGTTCTGTTGCGCGATTATAATATACGTTAATTTGTATCCTCAGATCGTAATTTCGAACTGTAGTTCTCTCGAGAGTGTTTCATTTGAACGTGTGTGAATCCAAAGAAACCTGCAGAGCTCATCATTCATATTGTTCAGCATGTTGAATGACAAATTATACAGTCCGAAGGCTCAGGTATGTCCATTATTTAGTATTTACATGTGAATAATAAAGCAAATGTAATTGAATTGTTACAGTTATTGAATTATTGCAACTTTAATCGTCAGGGATGTGTTATAATTAACAATAGTACACCGCAAAAATTCTCCTGATTTTTCACTTTTGAAAGTTGGCATGTCTGATATTCAAACTGATCACCCAAAAAGGAAATAAACAAGATAAAAAATTCACATAGTTCAAAATTCGGAAATTTTATGACATATGCACATTTAGTGCGATGTGTGCTTGAATTTTTGAAGAAAGCAGGTTCAGTCTTGGTTGGATCTTTTAAACAGCAGCTTACAGATGCCATTCCAGTTGTAGTCGAGCAGACGTTTTGTCTTGAATGCCATTGTTGGAAATGTTGGTTCATACAAGTAACCTGATGCGCAGGGTAATAACACGTCACTGCCTTCTTGCTGAATTGGGATATTCGTTCCGGGTCTGCACCAAAAAAATTTCAAGAGGCTTCAATTTAAATTAATTTCGTTTGAGAGTTCTATTAGCTCCTCCTACAAGTGGTCTTTTGATCGTATTGAACGGACTGTGGATCCAGTCATATTCAGATGAAGGTTCTGGAAATTTGTCTTCGAATTGTTGACGAAGGTTTTCGAGATGAACTAAGCCGATTCGACTAATTTTCCTCCCATCCAACTCATTTTCCTTCACGAAACAATTCAGTCAAGAAAAAATCTCGCATTTCCTCTTCTCCGTCAGCATTTTTCGAAGTGCATGTATTCTCCTATAAATTAGCACTTCTATTAGAAAGGTAATATTACCATTTCTGTCTTGAAGTGACTCGTTAAATCATCCAGTTTCTCGAAACCGTCGGGCAAGTAGCACCCAGGAAGTATAGGGCTGCTGTTCAATAGGAAAAGACGAATAAGTTCATCCTTCAGGGCCATAAAGCGACGAAGAATTTTACCACGAGACAAACAACGTACCTTCATGTGCAACAGAAGCGAATCATGAGTGGAACCCATCTCCTCACAAAGAATGGAAAATAGCCTAATGCTTTCACAAGATTTGCAGCACTGACTGTGTATTTCAGCAAATTATTGACATCCCGTTGCACTACTTTCGAAGTCAACGTACATCATGCAATGTGTGATTTTACAGAAGGAGAAACAGCACACGATCACTTGCAGGTGTTATCAAATTCAGACTGTCGCCAAATCTTTCTCCGTGCACTATTTCGCACATTTTGACGGCTGCAGGAAGAAGTATTTTCTCACAAATAATGGGTGATGATTTGAATTTTACAATGAAGTAGGATACCTCAAGGGATGCACTTAGCGATTTCTTGGGAGTTGGTACATGTTTTTTGAGGAATCTGACAGTGTCTTTCAGTTATTGCCCATGATGCTTAAAACATTCGCTGGGTTTACACTGGGATGAAAAAAAGTCACGGGATAGCTATTTGCACATATACGAATGACGGTAGAATCGCGTACACTGGGTATAAAGGAGCAGTGGATTGGCAGAAGAGTCATCTGGATGCAGCAGATTCACATGCAAAGGTTTCTGGCGTGATTATGACCGCACGACAGAATTAACAGACTTTGAACGCGGAATGGTAGTCTCAGTTAGCGCATGGGACATTGCATCTCGGAAGTCTATGGGGAATTCAATATTCCAAGATCCACAGTGTCAAGAGTGTGCTGCGAATACGAGGTGCGGCTAGAAAAAAACCGGACTGATGCTGGAAAAAACATTTATTTACAATTATTTACAATTTCATGTTATCTCCTTCAATGTACTCTCCTCGGTCTCTACACCGCTCCATACGAATTTTCCACTGTTCATAGCAATGCTGCAGATCATTTTCGGTAAGTCCATACATTACTTCCGTCGCTTTTTCTTTTACTGCTTCAACAGTCTCAAATCTAGTTCCTTTCAAAGCTGACTTGACTTTAGGGAAAAGAAAAAAGTCACAGGGGGACAAATCAGGTGAGTAGGGTGGATGATCTAAGATGGGAATGTTGTGTTTTGCCAAGAACGTCTTCACTGACAACGCACTGTGAGCTGGGGCATTGTCTTGGTGAAGGATCCATGACTTTTTTCTCCACAAATCGTTCCGTACTCGCTCACGTAGGGTAGCCAGGACGCTAATGTAGTAATGCCGATTCACTGTTTGTCCCTCTGGTACCCAATCAATGTGCACAATCCCTTTGATGTCAATCATCATTGCCTAGAATTTCGATTTTGACATTCGTGCTTTTTTTTTTGTCGTGGAGAACCAGGAGTTTTCCAATGCATCGATTGGCGTTTAGTTTCGGGATCGTAAGTAAAAAACCATGATTCATCGCAAGTAATAACATTTTGTAAGAAGATGGGATCACTTTCAATGTTTTCCAGGATGTCAGAACAAATCATTCCTCGGCGTTCCTTCTGTTCAATTGTGAGACACTTTGGAACCATTTTTGAACACACTTTGTTCATGTTGAAACTTTCATGAAGAATCTGCCTAACACTTTCCTTGTCAACTCCTGTTAACTCAGACACTGCTCTGATTGTTAAACGGCGATCTTGTCGAACAAGTTTACCTATTTTTTCAATGTTTGCATCAGTTTATGCTGACAATGGTCTGCCAGTGCGAGTGTCATCACTGGTGTCTTCGCGGCCATCTTTAAATCGTTTAAACCACTCAAACACTTGTGTTCGCGATAAACAATCATCGCCGTGCACTTGTTGTAATATTACAAACGTTTCACTTGCGGATTTTCCTAGTTTGAAATAAAATTTGATGTTAACACGCTGTTCTTTCTGTACACTCAACAGACAAAACGTCAACTACTTAAAACAGACGCCACGGGCAGACTGAGTGCAGGGGGCAGATGAAACTCGAGCAGTAGGCGGAGCGAGAGTCACGTGACAGGCCACGCGACTTTCAGCCTTATTGCATTCGTTTTATTGTTTCACCAGTACTAGTCCGGTTTTTTTCTAGCCACACCTCGTACCACATTTCAGGCATTACCTCTCACCACGGACAACGCAGTGGCCGACGGCCTTCAAAACGGCTCTAAGCACTATGGGACTCAACATCTGAGGTCATCGGTCCCCTAGAACTTAGAACTACTTAAACCTAACTAACCTAAGGACATCACACACATTCACAACTGAGGCAGGATTCGAACCTGCGACCGTAGCAGTCACACGTTTCCGGACTGAAGCGCCTAGAACCGCTCTGCCACTTAACGACCGAGAGCAGCGGCGTTTGTGTAATTGTCAGTTCCAACAGACAAGCAACACTGCGTGAAATAATGGCAGAAATATATGTGGGACGAACGACGAACGTATCCGTCAGGACATTGTAGCGACATTTTGTTTTAATGGGCTGTGACAGCAGGCGACTGATTCGGTTGGCTTTGCTAACAGCATGAAGTCACCTGCAGCGTCTGTGCTGGGCTTGTGAGCATATCAGTTGGACCCTAGACGTCTGGGAAATCGTGGCCGGATGAGTCCCGATTTCAGTAGTAAGAGCGGATGGTAGGGTTCGTGTGTAGTGCACACACAATTAACCCGTGGATCCAAATAATCAACAAGGCACTATGCAACCTGGTGGTGGCTCCACAATGGTGTGGGTTGTGTTTGAATGAAAGGGATAGGTTCTTTGGTCTAAATGAAGCAATCATTGTCTGGAATTGGTTATGTTCGGCTACTTGGAGACCTTTTGTAGCGATTCATAGATTTCATGTTTCCGAATAACGATGAAGTTTTTGTGGATGACAGTGCGCCATATCATTGGTCCACAATTTTTCGTGACTGCTTAGGATACTCTGGACAATTCGAGCAAATGTTTTGGCCACCCACATCGGCCGACACGAATACCATCGAGCATTTTGGGACGTAATTGAGAGGTCATTTCGTACTCAAAAACATGCACTGACAACTCATTCGCAATTATGGACAGCTTAGAGTCAGCATGGCTCAATATTTTTGCAGGGAACTTCCACCGACTTGTTGAGTCCATGTCTTGTCGAGTTTCTGCACGAGGCCGAGCAAAAGAAGGTCCGCCACAATATTATGAGGTACCCCATGACAGGCATCTCTTTAATTTTATAGGCTTCACACAGTCGTTGGCCAAATTCTCCAAACAAAGAGCATATTGTGGTTGTGTCTTATTACTGAAAAGAATGCTGGAAAAGCCTAATGTCAGACAATCAGCTTGATATTTACGCACGTTGTTTTTGCATTTATAACTAACGTTGCTGACAGCAACAGAGAGAGATGGAAAAGAAGAATATACTTTGCATAGTTTGTTAGCATTATACCATGGCAGTCTCAAAAAACTCTCATCACCTTGCCCAATGGTTTTTGGGTTTTAATCTCATTTAGTGAGGTGAATCTACACGTTTCAAGTAGCTGCTTTGCTTCTTTTTCTCACGCCAAAGTGAAACACTCAGTAGATATTCATGATTATTAAGCAGCTGAAGAAGTCATCTAAATTGATCTCAAAGAACAACTGCCTCGATTCGGCAGGTTTCTTGAATCAGTGTGAGGATTTCTTGAATCAATGTGAGGAGTTGCGGACCCCGAAGGGTGGTTACTTGCCTCCAGAATGTCGAGCAAGATGTTGAAAACTAATTACTGACAGATTTTCATTTTGTCCACAGTAGTCTCGATTCTGATACTGAATTTACCAGATTACCACAACCTCCACGTCCCTTGAAATTCCAGGTTCTTTACAGAGAGATGATATACTACTTGGTTCTTCGTTGCTAAGACTTGCTTGGACAACTGCAGCACCTATCCACTATGCCATGTGATGATGCATTGTTGCTGTACACTTCCATCAGCCCAGCTTCGATTATCACAATGTTGTTCCCGTCCAAAAGCAGAGGACGAATACATCTCAATACTCCACTTTATTAATGGACTGTGCCTTTTTTTACCCCTTTAGCGGCCTGTTATGTTACTATGGAGTGGGAATTTCAGTATGTGCCAGGAGCGAAAACATGTTCCAGAAAATAAAGAAATGGTTACTTAATTTTTCTTTCGAGATGATAATTGGAACTCACTAGTTCTTATACTTTGGCGCACTGCTTCTCCTTTCTAATGGGAAATGAATAAATTTGGCAGTCTTGTAGCTCAGTATTTGGTTGATAAAAGTTTATAATTTATGGAGACGAAAAAGACCCTTCCCAAGGATGTTGTTTTGCAGCAGTGTGTGTTGCGTGTAGCAAGTGACGATGGACTGGCACCTGAGGACTGCTTGGTGTCTGATGGTGGCGGTGTGGTTGCACAGCAGTGTAGGCCGTGGCACTGGCTTCATCTGGAGCTGGAACAAGAACATGAGCAGCGACTGGGGCAGCCGGGACACCGAGATCATCTCCAAGCCAATCTACATGCCTGGCATCCAGAGGTGAGTCCCAAGCCATAGCCATCTTCTGCAAGAGCTTCAACATTGAGGGGAGGCTTATCACTCAGCTGAGCTCCAGACCATACATAGTTACATATCAAAGACCTTGTAAAAAATAACTAGACTGATGGCGCTGCAGTCGCGGGATAATTTGAACCTTCGGCTGGACGCCATTATAGTGGCTGTAGTCTGATGTGTTGTGTAGTACTGTTGTTTATGAAGACCCTGATTCAACGTTGTATATTTGTTGGGACGTACATACAGTATTTGTTACTTGTAATTCTACTGTCTGTACGTTCCAATCAAAAGAAGTACAATAGTGAAGAGTCGTGCAGCGACTAATTGTACAAATAAATTCGAGAAAGGAACGAATATTACATTTCATAGGTAAGTGAATATTTTAAATTGTTTTGTATGTCTGTGCACTTGCTTAATAAATGTTTTTGTAACACGGTATTAGTATACTGTCTGTGCATCTATTTGCAGGTTTCCTTTCTCAAAACCACAGCTGTTACAAAAAATGGCTACACGCTGTCAGGGGGCAACATTTCCGACCGACAGAATTCCATTTTATATGTTCTGATCATTTTGAAGAAAGTTGGCTGATCTGTAGTGTTTTCATGGTCTAGGTTAGGTTGAAACTTGATAATTTGGTCGTGAGTTGCCAAAGCACTATGCAATATATAACGCACTTCTCGTCATAAAATCTAAAGCAAGGTAGAGTCAGAAAATATCTATTAATATAGTGGGCAAATCTTCGAGTATTTTGATGCATTTTGCGTACATCTATCGTAAATGAACTATGAAAAATGCTAGGGGTCAAGTACGTAACTTTTTAGCTACGGCAGATTCCATGTAGTACGTAAGATAAATTCATAAACAGTGACTAGTTGCTGTTTGTTCATAAATTAAAAACTATTTTGTAGTAACGTATTTAAATGAGGCATTATGTTTGTGACCTAACTCAAGGGAAGGCGTTTTATAACCAAAAGCGATGTATAAACATTCGAACTCCGCGCGTCAGTTTACCACTCTAATGGCCGCCGGCCAGCTATTCAATTTGTCCGCTCTTCACAGTCGACCATTCGTGCGGTTGTGGGGGCCTGTTACATATTAACCCACAAATGAGAGGAATCACAAAACAGTACACCATCTCTGGCTTTGAGGTCAGCGTGTTGTGAATCCCGTACGAGCCAACACTAAACATCGAGGTGTGGGACTGGAAAGAAACCAGATATGCTCCTCAGGAATCTCTGTCTAAACGTTCTGTGTGTGCATGCTCACTGGAACAACGTGATGGGCAAGTAGCCGACTGACCACATCCTGGCCAGTTTCGCCATGTGACATATCAGTGAATGTGTAAGCCAGGTATCCCAATGTTCATAGAGAAAGCTTGCCCATTCCTTATAACAGTTGGCCAGACATGGTTGTGTTGAAATATTAAACTTGGGATTGTCCAAAGGAGGGGCAGTACCTTGACTCTTAAGACCTTCCTGATGTTATGGTTACTGCAAATTGCCTTTGATGCATAGGTTCAAGATATCTTTTTGTATTCAGCGGCGCCAGCTTAGGATTGCTGCACTATCATCATCATCAATTTCATCATCTCCATTAACCCCATTATTACCATTGTCATACCCATTATCATTGTTGTCACATTATCATTGACATGTCACACTATATTGGATCGTCATTAAAATCGTTGTACTTTACTATCATTATTGTGACTGGGATTTGACAAAAGATTGGTTGTGACTCAAGGAAACCGCTGAGGCTATCTGATCAGCTTGGGGTTACCAACAACAGATGTGAACAGAAGACAATGCCGAGGAAATAGACAAGTGCAAATGGCACTACAAAGAAACAAGTCCAGCAGGTAATCTGTACAGAGACCAAGACATAGAGAAGTGGAAACCAGTAAGCAATGGTGTGTTGCAGCTAGCGATACATATGCGAGGTGAATATGTCACTGAAAGTGGTGCCACAGAGTTTCACCACTTACAGTACTGCTGCAATCACTAATTGCTCAGCTATGGGGGTGATGCACTGTGGCAAGGCAAACCCAGCAGCACATTATGCTGATGCGTGCGTATGCATCTGTAGCTGCTGCACCTAGCAGCGCTGGTCGAGTTCCATGTTCTCTCGTGGGCTTTGAAAGTTGTCTGGAATATCAGTCCCCTGAAATGGCCACGTATGATTGGAAACTTCTAAGCCAATATTTGGGACGTGAACCGTTGATATGGTTCACATCCTGGCAGTGAAGCTCGTTGGATGGTGTGAGGAACCAGAAGCGTCCAGCATCACACTGGGTTCCATGTTCTCTTGTAGGGTTTGGAAGTTGTCATGTGGAATATGTCACCAGAAATTGCCTGATGATGGAAGCCTTCAAGCCAGTGTTGGGAGGTGAACTGTTTGTATGGTTCACATCCCAGCAATGAAGCCCATTGGATGATGAGGAACCAGAAGCCTGCAGTATCACATTGGGATGTGGTGACATAGGCATCACTGGCTGTCTCTCTAAAGGCTGTGTGGACACTCCAACGTACATTTCCATGTCTGCAGGAATTGCAGCTGGTGTTCTGTGGAGCACAAGTTATACCTGTGCTGTTATAGGACTGAAAAATGTGGCGTTTCTAGACCAAGGTGGTCTACCAGTCGCATTGTAGTCATTAGGTGTGGACAAAGTAAGTGGACATGATGGCACTCCAAATCATCACATGTCCTCCCCCCCCCCCCCTTTCCCCAAGAGGATGCTCACATTGCTGTGTCTGGTGGAAATCGCCCAGCATTCTGGGTCTGGGGTTACTAGGGCATCGGTGCCAGAAGAAAAAGGAGAGATTGTGGTTGTCTCCCATGGGGGAGCTCAACAAGGCTGTGGTCGTGGATGGAAACGTTCCTGTATGTGCTTAGGAACAATGTGAATGGAGCTATGGTGGTGGCTGTTCCCATTGCTTTAAACAATTGTTGCTTAAATGTCCACACCATACAGTGTGGTTTGCCATTGGAGGATGGATGAAATGGCGCACTAAAAAGGTGTTTTATGCCATCTGAAGTGCAGAATTGTTCCCAGTCTGTCACTGTGAACTGGAGCATGTTGTCTGATACTGTAGTTTGGAGGAAGGTCTTCAGTGGTTAGAATCTGGATGAGCCCATTAATTACACAGTCCGTTTGGTGGTCGCCATGTTGACTGTATAGCGGTAATTAGAGCAAGTATCTGTGACTATAAATCACAGAGAGCCCAGAAGCTGGCCAACAGAACCCAAATGAATGTGATCCCAGGGGAGATACGGATTGGACAGAGAGCCTGGTGGTGTGACCTGACGCTGGGCGCAAGTGGAACAGCAGTGCACGTGGTGTCTGTCATTGTTTAAACCCAGTAAATGTGTTTCTGCAAGAGAGTTTTAATCCGTGATATTTCCAATTTCCCACCATGGCGTAGTTGTAAAACCTGAGGCCCTAGAGCTCCATTGAGAGGACATCATTCATGACTGATATACAGTGGTACTGCAAGCCAGATCCAGAGCTTCGAACTAGTGTTCTTTGAGAAGCACATGGCCAACCGATTGAGGTCATGGTGGATAACTTTCCATAAGATAGGATTGCAGCACATGTCCACAGCAATTCGAGCAATTCATGCAACCATAATGGGAAACCCATCCAGCGTTTGTCTCTGTTCTCCATCTATATGGAAACGTAAGGTTTCCTATAAATTTCCTTTGCTTTATGTCTATGGTCACAAATTTTCTGTCACCAGACTACCGCTTTCTGTCTATAATGACCTTCTTCAGATCTGTTTTATAAAATAGTGTCCTAATGTACTGCAGCCATAGTGGCATGTTTTTATAAAACAGATCTGAAGATGGACATTATAGACCAAAAGCGGTAGTCTGATGACAAAAAATTTGTGACCATAGACGTAAAGGAAATTTATTCTATATTCGGCTCACTGTTATTCGCGACCATGTCGCAACTTGTGAAATAGGGTTTCCTGCTGGTCAGAGGGTGGATCTGGTCCTACAGGTGGTGAAATAGAGCTTCAGTATTTGTGTGTTGCGCTGTGGGCTGCTATTTAATGGTATAACACCGTAAAGTTTGGGGAAAAGTGCCCAACACTGAAGCTGTTTTGCTGTCTGCTCTGCAAGACTGGAGCGTAGCCTGATTTGTTCTACCATCGGTTTGTCGTCTGTAATTAAAGTGAACTTAGCTCCAAACAGGTAAACATGTAATTTCTTAACTGCAAAGACAGCCGCTAAAGCTTCTTCTTATATGTGTGAGTAGTTATTGTGCTTAGGTGTCAGCATCTTTGACGAATAGTCATTCTTCCTATCCACCAGCACTGCATCAGTGCTGTATGGGGAGGCACCTGTGGCGAGAACGAGTGGATGTGATTGTGCAAAGGGTTAAGGCAGTGTGATAAGCACAGCATTGGCTTCATTCTTCTGCAACTCGTTTAGATGATGTATGATAAGGGTTGCCTGAGGTAGTAACTTAAAATAATAATTCACCTTTCCAGAAAAAGCTTGCAGCTCCCACAAGTTTTGGGGGCGAGCTGGAGTGTCAATAGGTGCGACATCGTGATCAATGGGTTGGACCCTTTCGTTGTTGAGTAAATGTTTGAGGTATTCCACTTGCTTCAGGAAAAGCTGGCGTCTGCTAAGCGTCACTTCAGCTCTGCGTCACATAATGTAGTAAATATGCTCCAAAGGTTTTGATGGCGACTCTGATGCTTAGCATCCATGACAGTTGAGCCATCGAGATAACTGGTGCAAGTAGATACTGGCATGGACAGCTGTTCCAGGAATCACCGAAAGATTACTGGAGCACTTGTATTTGTACAAATCGAAGGGAGTGTGATAACCATGACTTCTTGCGACTCCTCATCCAGTGAGATCTGCAAATATGCTTCATCAAAGTATATCTTACAAAAGCATTCTCTGCTGATAAGTTTTGTGAGGAGCTCTTCTGGAAGTGGAACAGGATACGTATCTACTTGTGTTTGGGCATTGATTGTTGATTTGAAGTCGTTGCATAGCCGGAGAAAGCTGTTAGGTTTCGTTACCAATACCAGGCGTGTGGTCCAACTGCTGGTTTTATTTGGTTGTCTCCTGAGACTCATGATGTCGATCGAGTGACTGCTCAATGGCAGTCCATAAGCAGACTGGAGTGGGCCGTACTCAGCAGGATCCAGGCAACACATCTGGATGCAAGGAGATGTGAACCTGGAAATCTGTGGAGCACCTCAGGCCGGGGTACAAAAGTGGCACAAAAGTCTTAGAGTTATTGGAAGGGAACTGTCTCGGAGACGACCTGAACCTCACCCTTGGAAAATCCAAACAACGGGAAGGTGCCCAGACCGAAAATGTTTCCGGCTGAGTGACTAGCCAAGTGATATTTTCGTCGAGTGTGTTGATCATTAATTGACCTCAGAGGAAACTGAACTGTCACTTTACGCTACCAAGGGCGGGGCTAATTCTGGGGAGCTTAGACGGCATAGGTTTAGAGGTTCACCAAGGAAACAACAGTTCCTGTGACAGACATCTTTGCTTGCCGTTGAGACATTGGTAAACAACTTTATAACAAAAGCATCACATTGTGCCATAACTGCCCAAAGTTCATGCACTTTTCTTTGACACTTGTGTAGAACTGGGTACGATTATTGGGAGACGTCCATTTTTCCCGCAGCGGTTGCAGTGTGCCCAGCAACCCAGACACCTACACACACAGGTGTGGTGTGAAGCAGTCTGGGCATGATGGAAGACCCTGCTGCCCACATCAGACATATGTGATATATTGTTCAAAGGCTATTGACATATCTGAAGCCGATGGATCATGATGCTGCCATCGGGTAAATGGTTTACAAGAAATTTGTGTTCTTGGGGCGCAATGGGATGTCTGGACTGCAGTCACTTGTGCTCAAACCATGGGGTGCTCATTTGCTGCCTGCGCGATTTCGAAAGAGTGCGGTGATTGTGAAAATATCATCCAATGATGGATTGTGTAGCTGGGGACTGACGTGTGTTCTTCAGGATTACGAGCGAGATGGACCACTACATCTCTAATTAAAGAGTCTGTGTATGAGGTTTTGCATCCGGGAATGTGAGGGCGACTGGATTTAAGAAAGGAACCAACTTCTTCAACAAGGGAAACGTCTCCAGGGAAGCCCAAGAAAGGAAGCGTGACTATTGGGGAGCGTCATCAATGACCTGAATGGCGAAGAAATGCTGTTTCAGCCATTGTAAATGCTTTAAAAGGTGGAAACGCAGGTGGAGAGCTCTGTGCCTGGGAAGTGACTACTGCTGTTGTTAATTGGGTACTGTTAATCTGCAGCTGATACTTCAAAAGCTGAATATACTGTTGTTGCTGCTGCTGTTGTTGTTGCTGCTGTTGTGGAAACTTCTGTTGGAACTGCCATTGCAACTGCTGCTGGAGAAGTGGCTGTTGCTGTTCCTA
Source organism: Schistocerca nitens (assembly GCF_023898315.1). Lineage (NCBI taxonomy): Eukaryota > Metazoa > Arthropoda > Insecta > Orthoptera > Acrididae > Schistocerca > Schistocerca nitens. The sequence continues at coordinate 170,424,319 of NC_064623.1, forward strand.
GAGTTCCATGCATTTTGAGTCCATAGAATGCTGCTAACCTTTTACTTTGTCGCCAATTATTGTGACCAGTATTTGACAAAAGACTGGGAATGACTCGAGGAACCAGCTGATGATGACTTACTAGCCTGGTGCTTTCTACAGTAGATTACGGAGTGGAGACGGAAGAAAACAGTGAGAAAATGGACAAGTAGAGGTGGCACTAGAAACAAACAAGTCCAGCGAGTAATCTATAGAGGAGCCAAGATGGAGGGAAGCAGAAACCAATGAACAAAGTTGCGTTATGGCTAGTAATACAAATGCAGTGCAAGTACACCACTGGAAGCAGTACAGGCAGGCATACGTCTTCTGGTCTGGACAGTAAATCCACAACGAGCTTATCGTAGTATCAATCCTAGGTCATAGCTGACTGCAGTTGTGAGATGATACACACGGTTTGGCATGTCGTGTCTTTGGTGTTGCACTGGGTGCAAGTCTGATCTACGTGTAATTCAACGTCAGAGGGTACTGCCTACCATCGAAGCAGCGTCACTGGCCTCTTATACTTGTTATGGTCGTTGGTCCCTCTCTCTAGTTGGTGGATGAGGGGGTTCTGAAAGAGTCAGGGCTTGGTGTACAGTCTTGTCACCTCATGTTGGCACCTTTCAAGCACATAGGGCCTGACAGACATGTTATGGAGGTAGTGTGCTGGAAAGTTGTAGGGCACATGGAACACTTCATGCAGGATTTTTTTTTCAGGAGGGCACACGGATGCTCGATGTGGCTATCAGCTGCATTTCCTCACACCTTACTGGTGTATTTCACGATGGGCCGAATACTCAGCCTGTCGATATAGAGACCACAACTGACCCGGGAGACCTCTCATTTAGCAGTCGATATAGCTGTATTGTTTACTTAATCACATGAATAATTTGCTCCTTCCAACTGAGATTCTGATGTAAGAAGGCCCTTGGGTATTTCAAAGATTTGGTATTTGATCTATTCAATTGGATGCCCAAAGGGCACAACACTGGTGATCGCTGGTGGACGACACTTGGTCATGATCGTGCCTTGGATTTTTCCCACACTGAAACGAACCCTCTAGCTCATAGCCCATTCTTCAAGTTGGTGGCAAGAACTTGCAGTTAATGATGCACAGCAACTAGCCACGTACTGCGTGTATCATTAGTTTACGTGGTGTTGGCGACTTAGGGAAGTCTGCTACATACAGCACTGGGCCTAAAATGGAGCCTGTGGCACCTTGGCGTAATTTTCTGTTTGGTAAACATCCCCTATGCAGCACGGACAATGAATGTGTGGTGGTAAAGACAGATGCACAGAAAGTGAGGCCGCAGTTTGGCAGTACTTACAGTACTGCTGTGAGCATTAACTGGCCAGTGAGGGGTCTGTGGCGCTACGGCAGGACAGGACCAGCACTGCGACAAGGCAGTGTGCCCACTTATGCGTGTCACTACTCTGTCTAGCAGTGATTGTAGAGTTTCGCGCTCTCCTACAGACGTTGAGCCACCCCACTGGTGTAAGAGAAGTATTCTCTTCAGCTCCTTGCAGTAGATGCTGACAAATAATTCACCAGTATATGATCATGTCTCGATGTCCAGCAATTCTGTTTTTGTCACCACGACCAGAATTATTATCATCTGCCATTTGACACGCCCTGCGAGCTAAATTCCTCCTCCAGATTTCTCCGCATTATGGTCTTCAGTTGTACTCACACGTAAGGCCGTTTCATGTTTTCTAATGTGTCGGGTGGAGGGTACGTCAAATACCGACAGCATTTTCAGCTTTCCGTGTTCCATATGCCCGTGCCACACGAGAGAGAGGACTGTCATTAAGGCTCCAAATGAACTCTAATTTGCATGACATTTTTCCGTCATGGTCATTTCGTGAAGCGTGTGGAACTAACATCTTGCCTCGCCATTCGTGGAGTGTATGCACCCATAATAGTGTCTTAAATGTAAGTCATAGTATCTTAAATATAAACTGTGGCTACCAAACTGGATATCTAACTTGCTGTTTCTTAATGTTCATATCTGAGGTGTGCATCTCATTGCTGCAAATTGTCTCCACCTGAAAGAAAGTCTGGGCTATTCCTATGCCTGGAGCGACTCGTCACATTAATCAAATCTAATAAATGATGTGGCCAAAATGAAAATGTACTTAATAACTTGCTAATATGCACCACAGTGTTGGCATTAACAGTGAACTGACTCGAAACCAACTCCGATCAGCTATTGCCGCCATTGCTTATATAGCTTTTACCAGTCGAAATTTGAATTAATTAATTATTTCAAACAGTAATTTTGAAGTTTGCAATTAAAAGTCTCATTAGTTTTTCAAAACAGATTACAACATTTTGATCTACAATTTGTTACACTCTATCCAGAACAATAAACATACTGAAATATTACAGTTATCATCACCAAATTACATGAAATACCTTTCTACAATAATGTTGGATTTAGACATCTTAACAACTTTTTAAATACAGGTTTGATTTTGATAATTACATGAACCGTCCATCCTTAAATTTAGCTGAACAGTAGCTAGAATTGTGTGAAAGCTACAGGGCTATTACAAATGATTGAAGCGATTTCATAAATTCACTGTAGCTCCATTCATTGACATATGGTCACGACACACTACAGATATGTAGAAAAACTCATAAAGTTTTGTTCGGCTGAAGCCGCACTTCAGGTTTCTGCCGCCAGAGCGCTCGAGAGCGCAGTGAGACAAAATGGCGACAGGAGCCGAGAAAGCGTATGTCGTGTTTGAAATGCACTCACATCAGTCAGTCATAACAGTGCAACGACACTTCAGGATGAAGCTCAACAAAGATCCACCAACTGCTAACTCCATTCGGCGATGGTATGCACAGTTTAAAGCTTCTGGATGCCTCTGTAAGGGGAAATCAACGGATCGGCCTGCAGTGAGCGAAGAAACGGTTGAACGCGTGCGGGCAAGTTTCACGCGTAGCCCGCGGAAGTCGACGAATAAAGCAAACAGGGAGTTAAACGTACCACAGCCGATGGTTTGGAAAATCTTACGGAAAAGGCTAAAGCGGAAGCCTTACCATTTACAATTGCTACAAGTTCCTGACACCCGATGAGAAAGTCAAACGCTTTGAATTTTCGGCGCGGTTGCAACAGCTCATGGAAGAGGATGCGTTCAGTGCGAAACTTGTTTTCACAGTGCGAAACTTGTTTTCAGTGATGAAGCAACATTTTTTTTTAATGGTGAAGTGAACAGACACAATGTGCGAATCTGGGCGGTAGAGAGTCCTCACGCATTCGTGCAGCAAATTCGCAATTCACCAAAAGTTTACGTGTTTTGTGCAATCTCACAGTTTAAAGTTTACGGCCCCTTTTTCTTCTGCGAAAAAAACGTTACAGGCCACGTTTATCTGGACATGCTGAAAAATTGGCTCATGCCACAACTGGAGACCGACAGCGCCGACTTCATCTTTCAACAGGATGGTGCTCCACCGCACTTCCATCATGATGTTCGGCATTTCTTAAACAGGAGATTGGAAAACCGATGGATCGGTTGTGGTGGAGATCATGATCAGCAGTTCATGTCATGGCCTCCACGCTCTCCCGACTTAACCCCATGCGATTTCTTTCTGTGGAGTTATGTGAAAGATTCAGTGTTTAAACCTCCTCTACCAAGAAACGTGCCAGAACTGCGAGCTCGCATCAACGATGCTTTCGAACTCATTGATGGGGACATGCTACGCCGACTGTGGGAGGAACTTGATTATCGGCTTGATGTCTGCCGAATCACTAAAGGGGCACATATCGAACATTTGTGAATGCCTAAAAAAACTTTTTGAGTTTTTGTATGTGTGTGCAAAGCATTGTGAAAATATCTCAAATAATAAAGTTATTGTAGAGCTGTGAAATCGCTTCAATCATTTGTAATAACCCTGTATTTTATGTGTTTAAAGTGACCCCCATTGGCAGCCAAATAACATCGATGCTGTTGACCTGTTTACTGAACTAGGGCTGTCAGTGTCGATGGTGCGATAGCCGCACAGGATGCCTCAATGCTTTGTTGTAGCTCATTCAGTGTAGTTGGCTTCTGCTGATAAACTTAACTTTTAAGTTGCCTCATAGGTAGAAGTCAAGAGGTGTAAGGTCTGTAGACTGCAGTGGGTAGTCAACAGCCTCTGTTTGAACTATCTGTTGTCCACTTAGATTTTCAACCAAGTGGGCTGTGACATCTGGGTTTGAGGTGGAGTACCATCTTGTTGTAGGTAAAATCTTTCATTCCCAAACACCTCTCGGATGTCAGGTAAAATCGATGTTTGCAGCACATGAAAATACGTCTCACCAGTAACAGCACCTTTAACGAAGAATTGGCCAATCAAACTGTGCGTTTACAGACTACAGCAGACATTAACACCCGGTAAATTAACGTGTTTGTCCATGTGAGTGTGAGGATTTTCAGGACCCCAGTACATGCAGTTGTGATGGGTTACTGCACCAGTCAGCTTGAATTGCACCTCGCCAACAGATAACCGTCTCTGCAAACTGTTCACCCTTCACGAAACATGCATTCAAATCGCTCACAGTACTCCATCCTTCAACCTGGGTTGTCCTTGTTCATAGTCTTCAGCAATCCTGGAATGTACACTTTCCTCTTTGCAGTCTTCAGAATTTGTTACACACTTGCATGTACACCCTGCTTCTCAGATTTTTAGGGTGACCTAGTAAAATGTTGCAACACAGCTACGCTGCAAGCTGGTCATTTTGATGATTTTGGTTGGCCAGACCTTTCCTGGTACATATTCTGATCAGTGCTGTTGGCTTCATATTTATTCCAAATATGATAAATTGCTGAATGGGTTGGTAGTTGAATTCTGTAAACATTACGCCATTACCATTGTCCCTCCCTCATGTTTTCGTTTTCCAGTACCACTTCAAAACAGCCTTGCATTGCTCAGATGACAATCTTACTTCCTTCAGTGCTGGACTATCATGTGCTGGAAAATGAGTGCCAAGAACTGTTGAGGAAACAATGTATGTTGTTACCATGCAAAATTGCAACAATATGCCATTTTGTTCCAAAGATATTAACTATCAATGTGTATTTACATTTTTTTGAACTCCTGTGTGTCTCTGCTATTAATCCTATTTTGTAACTGGTCCAGTGCGATGAGCAAGCAAAACTAAAAAATCTGTCAATGAGTGTTTTGTAAGCAACTTCTTTTATGGGTGAGTTGTATTTTCTTAGGTTCAGCTGGTAACCCAAAAAGATTTCATCAGTGGTTTTATGAGGTAATTCCACTTGATGCTGGTGATGCTTGTTTCTACATTCATCTCTTACATATGTATCTCTGTTGATGCAAGAGCTAAGAGGATTGACGAGTCATGGAAATTACGTACCATCATATGTAGAAAACTTCATTTTGCTGTCTCGAACCATTCATGGAACTCACTTTTTATATAATGAACAGCACACCCCCTAGTTTTACAGTCACTAAGGGTGTGAATGATGGTACCTTTACAAATGATGATGTTGCCTTTTTGAACAAGGCGTATTGAGTTCTATCTGCTAGAAAGTCCTGGATCCAATTGCAGAGATGGCCTGTCTTCCATTAATTCTGTATTTTATTCACTAAGCAATGTTGGGAACAGTATCAAATGCCTTTGGGAAGCAAACAACACATATACCTTGGTGCCATATCTGCTCAGCCTTCTGAATGTTATGGACAAACACAATGAACTGAGTGAGACCTTGTTTCTCCCAGCATATACAAAGTTCAAATAATTTACGGGAATGCAGCCGGGTGATGTTGTCGATTACTGCTGATATTACAAGAAGTACACACCCTGTCAGTTTCAAGGCAAAACTGCAGCAAGTAAGCATTGTCTAAGGAAATTTAAAATCTTAGTTTGCAGAGCAATTCTGGAAGGATCAGACACACACACACACACACACACACACACACACACACACACACACACACACACACACACACACACCGCTCTCTCTCTCTCTCTCTCTCTCTCTAAACACAAGCAAAGTTAATAACCAATGGGTGAGGTGGCATTAATGCTGTCCCTCTGTTTTTTGAAAAGGGAAAGAATAGTGTTCTATGCAGAATTTAACCAAAAGCCTCCATCATTACTTGCTCATTTAATTTCACCTGCTATCTTATTAACACTTTCCCAATAGCTGGAAGTGCATGCCAGAATCTCAATGTTGTTGTATTCCTAGGATGATCAATGCCAAGACAGTGTTCTACAAAAGCAGTTTCGCTCAGCTGTTGTAAGCATGAGGTTGGTTTTTTTTTTTTTTTTTTTTTTTTTTTTTTTTTTTTTTTTTTTTTTTTTTTTTTTTTTTGGGGGGGGGGGGGGGAGAGACCAAACAGCGAGGTCATCGGATTAGGAGGATGGGGAAGGAAGTTGGCCTTGCCCTCTCAAATGAACCGTCGTGGCATTTACCTGGAGTGATTTAAGGAAATCACGGAACACCTAAATCAGGATGGCCAGGCACGGGATTGAACCGTCATCCTCCCGAATGCGAGCCCGGTGTGTTAACCTCTGCACCACCTCATTCACTTTGTAAGAATGTGTGATGCTTATGCTCAGTATGCCAGTCCTAATAGTGTAACCAGTATGTGACATACCACACATACAAGGAATATGACAGACACCCAATTCTGTTGGAAATTCTCCCTGCATATTATCATCACTCACGCGGTACATGGTTGATCAGTAGCACAATGCACTCCGATCTGTCTTTCACTATAACCAATCTGATGAAAGGTGACCTCAAGATGGGCTAACTCAGCTGACAAACTCTCCGGGTCTGAGATGAAGTGGGGCCTTTGAATTGAGGTACAAAGTACCCACTTCACACTGCGCTGGATGTTGACAACCATCAGCCTGTAGATACAAGCAGTGTCAGTAGGCTTCCCATAAATGAAATTTCCCGATGTACCAACCTCCAGACCAACACATCAAGGGAGGGAAAGTATTCATCCTTTTCCCCTCAATCATGAAATGAATATTCAGATGGGCTGAATTCAAGTATTTTTAAAATTCTGACTGCCACACAACAAAAGTGTCATGTATATATCTGAAAAAACACATAGGTTTCAAGGTCGCCAACTCCAAGGCACGTTCCTTGAAACCTTCCATAAACAAATTGGCGATAGAGGCTTCCCATCAAAACTCTTATCTGTCTACTCATAGTGCTGGTCATAGAATAAAAAGTAAGTAGAAGTGAACACATGTCGAAATGGGTTCATTAATTTGACACTAAAGCTAACTTCAATCAACTGTAACAAAGCAGACAAAAGAATACAAGTGAAGAGACAGACCACATCAAAACTCACTAGAATATCACAATCATTCAAATACATTCCCTCTAATTGACATAAGAATTCCACCGAGCTCATAATGTGACACTTACACTGACCTACTAGTGTTCTCAGCAGGTGCTTTGTTACATGATATGTCATAGCACCAATATTACTTACAGTCGGCATAAGAGAAACCCTTTCCTTGTGGCTCTTCAGAAGGCCATATAACCTAGGGGAAACTTCACAGTAAGAGCTGATTGTATGTATTGTATTGTATGTTAACCAGGGACCTAGAAACGACAGAGAGGCTCCGTCCCCGCCGCAGCCGCAGTGGTCCACAACCCCACGATGACTACCGCAGTCCACTTCACCCCTCCGCCACCCCACAGCGAACCCAGGGTTATTGTGCGGTTTGGCCCCCAGTGGACCCCCCAGGGAACGTCTCACACCAGACGGTTGTAACCCCTATGTTTTCGTGTTAGAGTAATGGTGGTGTACGCGTACGTGGAGAACTTGTTTGTGCAGCAATTGCCAACTTAGTGTAACTGAGGTGGAATAAGGGGAACCAGCCCGCATTTGCCGAGGCAGATGGAAAACCGCCTAAAAACCATCCACAGACTGGCCGGTTCACCGGACCTCGACACAAATCTGCCGGGCGGATTCGTGCCGGGGACCAGGCGCTCCTACCCGCCCGGAAAGCCGTGCGTTAGACTGCACGGCCAACCGGGCGGGGAGTAAGAGCTGATAGTCTCCTACAACAAGGAACATTCTTCTTTCTCTCAACAATTTGTTTGGGGTCAGCACTGACCTTGTTATACACTGAATTAGATAGTAAACAGTGCATCTTTCGAACATAAACCTGCTTTTCCAAAACAAGTGTAGCATTTCCTTTTCTGCAGGTAAAATAACAAAGTATGGATCAGTTGTAAGTGAAGCATCCCTCTGCTGCTGTTAAATTCTCTGGATGGACGTACCTCAGTCAACATATGACATGCCTCCCTCCTAGTCTCCTCTGAAACATCGGGAGGTAGTTAAAAACAGCCTGTTCAAAAGAACTAATAAAATCAAACATTGGCAAACGCTTGGGAATCAGCACAAAATTTAAATCAGTACCTAATGTGGATAAAGCTGTGTCGTCAGAAGCTTTCTCGGCGAGATCTATTACAGGATGTCAATTTGTAGTATTAGACTGTGAGCTATTGAAACATTCAGACTTTGCCAAATGCTAAGCAGTTAAAGAATGAAAATTTTAATCAGACTATGACGCTGAAACATTGTCCAGCCAATCCCAAGAAAAAGCTGAAATTTTAGAATCTATCAACAAATGAAACCAAAACAATTCTTTGGAAAGAAAAGCTGACTGTTGATGAGTGTAATGGATCATCTCATGAACAAGAGCTAGGCCAACATGTTGTGCAATATGGTGCACAGCTTTGCCCAATGTTGGAACATTATTTTAACTGAGGTTTTCCATTCCGTTGTACAATCTTTACTTGCTGCATTTTTCTTTCAAAATGACAAGGTGTGGTCCTATTGCAATATTGGCAGTTTTTGATCATGTTACTTGGCTGCATTCTTGTAAGTTATGTGAACACAGTGAATAGTGTTTCCCAAGACCTCTGTTGGCAGAATCCATATTGACTCTATACAGGGTAAACCTGAAATGCTGTAAAAAAATTTCTGAGATTGTTCAGAGATATTTTATGTATATTTTGATATAAGGGACTTGTCCTTGTTTATCCTTGTATCTGTATTGCACTGAATATGCCCAACAGTTCAGATGTTGACAGTATGTTCTGTGGATCTTGTTTGGAAACAGATTTGTTCCATTCACTCACAGTACTTCAAGGCAGATGGGAGAAAGAGGGGACAGTAGGGGTGGTGGCTTCAAGACCTCGTTCAGCAGTCGTGGTGCCAGTGTCCTCGATTAAATTCCAAACACCTATGCAGTGTCTCATTAAGTGAGGACATGTGACACTGTTGATGGTGATCCACCCATCAGAAGAGGATGTTAAGCTCAGCGGTTCCCATGGTGCTGTTCAGCTATTCGAGAGGAATTGGTTGTGTGTTGGTAGTGGGCTTCACAGTCTCCCTCCTGCCATCATCATCCAACACATACATGACACCACACTATACACAAACCCATTACAGTGACCTACACTTAACAGTTACACTTAAACAACATGTAACACTCACACAGGAAAGGTCCCTACCAGTGTGAAGGATAGAAAACAACTACCTTTCCAATTCAAGTGGCCGAATATTCCCTTTGGGTCTCCCAGACATTCGTGCTGTATGATTTTACTTGCTGTTGACAACAGTAATGCAAAGTTAACTTTCCACTCTTGGGCTTGTGTTCTCTTTAGCCTGGTCCTGTGTCTGGCAGTGTTTGTTCTACAGAACCTCTCCGTCCGAATGGGCCTTGTTAGGCCCAATGGTACTGAGCAGCTGCCTTGTCATCCTCAGCCCACAGGTGTCACTGGATGCAGATACGGAGGGGCATGTGGTCAGCACACCGCTCTCCCGGCCGTATGTAAGTTTACAAGACCGGAGCCACTACGTCTCAATCGAGTAGCTCCTCAGTTTGTTTCAAAAAGTCCGAGTGCACCCCGCTTGCCAACAGTGCTCGGCAGACCGGATGGACACCCATCCAAGTGCTAGCCCAGCCCGACAGCACTTAATTTCGGTGATCCGACAGGAACTGGCATTACCACTGCGGTAAGGCCGTTGGCTTGTTGTACTGAAGGTGGACAAAAATACTCATATAAAAAAAAGTTTTGTATCAACCTGGTTCCCAGAACTTCTGAAGTTAGACTTTGACTGTGGATATTGTATCAGAGACACAGTTGACTATTCAGAGATGTCACCAAACCCGCCCAAAGATGTAAACAACCAAGCACGAGCAGCACCTATTAGATGGAGGGGGTCCGACAGCCGATCACTTCCAGTGATTCCACCAGGAAGGTGGTACACGGCTCGTGTTGTCTGTAGTTCAACCGTGCCTATACAGTGATTACCATGATTCGATCACATCCACATTGTTGCTTTGTGCCAGGAAGGGCTCTCAACAAGGGAAGTGTTCAGGCATCTCGGAGTGAACCAATGCAATGTTGTTCGGACATGGAGGAGATACAGAGAGACAGGAACTGTCAACTACATGCCTCACCCAGGCCGCCCAAGGGCTACTACTGCAGAGGATGACCACTACCTACGGATTATGGCTCGGAGGAACCCTGACAGCAATGCCACCATGTTGAATAATGTTTTTTGTGCAGTCAAAGGATGTTGTGTTGTGACTCAAATGGTGCGCAATAGACTGCATGATGGGCAACTTCACTCCTGACGTCCATGGCGAGGTTCATCTTTGCAACCACAACACCATGCAGCGTGGTACAGATGGGCCCAACAACATGCCGAATGGACCACTCAGGATTGGCATCACGTTCATTCCACCAATGAGTGTCACGAATGCCTTCAACCAGACAATTGTCAGAGATGTGTTCGGAGGCAATCCAGTCAGGCTGAACGCCTTAGACACACTGTCCAGTGACTGCAGCAAGGTGGAGGTTCCCTGCAGTTTTGGGGTGGCATTATGTGGGGCTGACGTATGCCGCTGGTGGTAATGGCTGTACAATATGTGAATGCCGTCCTACGACTGATAGTGCAACCATAATGGTAAAACATTGGTGAGGCATTTGTCTTCGTGGACGACAATTTGCGCCCCCGTCGTGCACATCTTGTGAATGATTTCCTTCAGGATAATGACATCGCTCGAATGGAGTGGCCAGTATGTTCTCCAGACATGAAACCTGTCAAACATGACTGCGATAGATTGAAAAGGGCTGCTTATGGTCGACGTGACCCACCAACCACTCTGAGGGATCTACGTCAAATCACCATTGAGGAGTGGGACAATCTGGACCAAGAGTGCCTTGATAACTTGTGGATAGTATGCCACGATGACTACAGGCATGCATCAGTGCAAGAGGATGTGCTACTGGGTATTAGACCTACCGGTGTGTACAGCAATGTGGGCCACCACCTCTGAAGGTCTTGCTGTATGGTGGTACAACATGCAATGTGTGATTTTCGTGAGCAGTAGAAACGGCGGAAATGATGTTTATGTTGACCTCTATTCCAATTTCATATTCATGTTATGGAACTCTCGGAACTGAGGTGAGGCAAAACTTATTTTGATGTGTGTATGGAAACATCAAGAACACAACACATTACACACCTAATATGGTGTAGTAAAAGCATTGACATTTGAAACAGCTTCCTGTCATCACAGAATGGATAAATACAGCTCCTGTGTGTTTTCAAGGGGATCTCATATGATTTGCCTTGCAAAATAGTGACAAGTTCAGGGAACAATGAGCATGCACCATTCTCTCCAAAGTAAACCGCAAAGGCTCAGTGATGCTGGTGGCTGTGGTGACCAGGGAGAGGTGAAAATTCAACCTCGTGCTCACGGAACCAGCCTCGAATGATGTGAGCAGCGTGAATAGGAGCTCTGTCATCTCGGAACACGGCTGGCCATTGGGAAACAAATTCTGTACCGTGGGATGGACCTGATTAAGTGGTCTTATAATCCTTGGCAGTAACACTACCACACAAAGTAACTGTGGGGCCCATGGAATAGCATGATAAGACTGCCAAAATCATCGCTGAATTACTCTTGGGATGTAAATGAAGCCTGAAGATTGATTCAATGTCTTTTCATAATTGATCGATCTTCACATACAATGTTCAGCATTTTTCTGTAGCATCATATTCAGATGGTCCTACTTATTTGCAATGAAAATAATCAGAAAAGTTGCAGTTTGAAACCCCTGTATTCAGTATACACTGGCTGTAAGACGTGAGGAACACTTTCTGTAGCCTTAAGACCACCCTGTGCAAAATAATTTAGCCACCAGCATCACTGAGCCTTTGTGGACTACTTTGGAGAGAATGGTGCATGATCACTCTAACCTTGAAATCTATCTATAATGCCCATCACAAGAGGTCATGGGAACAGATGATTTGTAAAGCTAATGATGTAATGATGCTTTTTGTTTCATTCATGGGAGAAATAGTAAGTATGACATGTCACAACTTCCTTAACATACTGGGTGCTAGAGTGTGATCAAATATAATTTTTGAAGAAACTTCATTTGCATGGGAAAGAACATATAAACACCTAATAAGTAATATAACACTGATCTTTCTTTTTATGCTTTGGCCACATCTTCACATTTCTTATATATATTGCAGGAGTCTGGAAGCAAGTAAACAGCAAGTAAAGTGTCAGCTTCTTGGCTTCACTACATGTCTGTCAGTCATCACATCCTGCAGGGTGTTCAAAAAGTCTCTCTGCAGTGCAGTACGATTGTTAGCTGCCCGTATGCCTGCCTGAGTTTTTCAACAAAACAATCAATGCACAATGATACTGCAGTGATATTCTGTACCCATTCATAGGAGAACTTGTGTTAAGTGAAATACTGAATGGTTATTTTCAACAAGATTGTGCAACTGCACATCCAGCTTGTGTTTCAATGTCACTGCTTGCTGAATTTTTTGGTGATTGCATAATTTCACAGGGACTTTGGCCTCCAAGATCGCTTGACCTAACACCACCTGACTTTTTCTTCTGGGGTGTATCGGAAGCAAATGTCTATAAAAACTGCCCAAAATCCATTGATGAAGCAAAAACTTCAATATATGCTTTCAACACTTCTGATACAGAAGAAATGTTACAGCTTGGGTTTGGAAACATGATTAGACGAATTGAATTGTGTATTCAACAACAGGGGGGACACTTTCTACATTTATTGTGAAAATTTGTAAGTAAAAATGAATATTCAATAAATTAATAACTTGTATTTCACCGAGTTTCATTTCGGTATATTCACTGCGGCATACGGCACGCGCGGCTGACAATGATACGGCACTACAGAGAGACTTTTTGAACACCCCATAGGATCCACCTTTACATTTGTTGGCTATGCCAACTGACAACTATATTTTTACCTTCCAAACTAACTTAAACATCCGGATATGCTACAGGTGTGTCTGTCATCACTCCGCAGTTTTGCTTTTGAGAGAGAATTGTTAAAAATAGTTCATCTAGGACAGTGCAAAGTGCTGTATATATCAATATGAGAAACTCCTGTAAGCAGCAGAAACAGAAACCGAAGAAAGGACTGTTCACAAAATATAATTAAGCTGTATAATTTTGTCACCACAAGCTAGACTTGTATTCTGGATGATACAATTTAAAAAAACAGCTGTTAATTGGGTACCACTTACTATCCTCTCAATGACTGCTTCTAACGTGATATGGAGATGCACTGCCAGCACCTGCACTATGTTATGAAAAAGTACTGTGAACAGCCCTTTGTAAAGTTTAGATATTATTTGTTTGCTACTGTTTCACTTGCATTACTTAAAAGCAGTACTGTAAAATTTGTAAAAGGGAATGAAACAGCTATACAGCAGAATATCTACACGCCAAAAGGTGCCAGGAGAAAACGCGTATAAAAGGTATTACGTATGCAGGCTTTCGGAGCCAGTGGCTCCTTCTTCTGGCAGAGGAGTTGAAAGAGAAGGAAGAGAGGTGAGTTTTAGGAAAAGGGGTAGAGTTCAGAGAGGTCACCCATAAACCTGGGTCAGGGGAGACTTACCAGACAGGATGTGAGAAGGAAAGACTGATTATTGGGGACTGCACCGGCTGAGATTTGAAAACATGGGAGCTTAAAGGTGGAAAGGTGGTGGTAATATGCAAGAAAGAGAATACAGCCAAAACATCGTGCAAGAGTTAATGAGAGAAAAAAGCTAAGTGCATTGTATGTGAGAGCAGGTGGCAGAAAATAGACAGGTCAGAAAAGGAAAGATGTAGAAAACTAAAAGGGAGTGAAGAAAGGAATAGTTACTGTGAAGAAACGCTGAAAACAAAGAAACTAGCGTAACTTAAGGCCGGGTAGGTGGCAAGAAACAAAGACATGTTGTAGTGCCAGTTGCTACCTATGGACTTCTGAGAAATTGTTGTCTGGGGGAAGAATCCTGATGGCACATGTGCTGAAATAGGCATGAAGGTCATTACTGTCATGTTGTAGAGCATGCTGTGCAACAGGATATTGTGTGTTGCCAGTGTACACCCTCTGCATATGCCCATTCATCTCAACTGATAATCTTGGCAGTAGTCATACCAATGGAAAAGGCCGAACAGCATTTAGATAAGAGCTGATATATAACATGTATCGTTTCACAGGTGGCTCATCATTTGATAGTATATGTTTGGCTAATTACAGGGCTTGTTATAGGTAGTGGTGGGGGTGTGTGTGTCCAGTGAAGCCTGAGTGAGAATGGTGGTGTATTGCTATAAAGAGTCTGCATCTGAACAAATACATTAGCCTTGAATGCCAAGGCTGTATGGGAGGCAACTTTTGACATGGAAAGGATGGCAACTGTCAAGATGTAAGTACTGTTGCTTATTAGTAGGTTTAATGTGAAAAAAAAAGTGAGTAGCTGGCCTTTGGTGAGGATGAGATCAACATAAAGGAAAATGACATGGGATTTGGATAAAGAGCAGGCAAAATTTAATTGGGGGAATGTATTTAGAGATTCCAGGAGTTTTAACAGTCAGCCTCACCAGAGTCCAAAGGGCGAAATGTCTCACTGTGAGGCTGACCTGTTAAAACTCCTGGACTCTCTAAATACATTCTCCCAATTAAATTTCATGTAATCCTCTTACAAATCCCACACCACTTTTCTTTTCACCAAAGCTTTTTGCTGGATTATCCACCAACCTAGTTCAAAAGCAGATTTCCCAGGCCACCACATCCAATACTGATACAGTTGATGCCTCCAAAAAACAGCTTCACAGCACACCACTGGTCACTTAGTATTAATCAGCTACCTTGACAAGGGCACAACTTTCTAAAATCATGCCCTGAAATGAGATCCATTCTGTCCGACATTTTGCACACCACACCTAGAATAGCTTTTTGTTGCCCTCCCAATCTTAGCAATATCCTTGTCAGTCCCTATTCTCTTTCTACCACCCTACCCTATGGCTCCTACCCCTGTGATCATTCCCACTGCCAAACTTGTGCTATACACCCTCCTACCATCACCTATAGCAGCCCTGTAACTGGCAAAACATATTCTGTCAAAGGGAGAGCCACCTGTGAAATGACACATGCCGTGTACCAGCTGTTACGTAAACACTGTTCGGCTCTTTACATTGGTGAGCCCACTGTAAAGTTATCAGTTAGGATAAATAGGCATAGGCAGAGGGTGTAGACTGCCGACACTCAATATCCTGTTGCAGAGCGTGCTATACACTGTGACAGTTGTGAGCTCGGTTCCTGTTTCATCACACGGGACATCTGTATTCTTTCCCCAGATACCAGCTTTTCAGAACTACTTAGGTGGGAACTGGCACTACACCATGTACTTGGTTCTCGCCAACCGTCTGGTCATAATTTAGGTTACTTTCTTTGGTCTCAGTATTTCTTCACAGTAACTATTCCTTCCTTCATTCCCTTTTTAGTTTTCTACATCTTTCATTTTCTTACCTGTCTTTATTTTGCCATCTCCCTCCACCTATATCATATTTAATTAGCTTTCCGCTCGTGCACAGTGTTCTAGAAGTAATCTCTGCCTTGCATATCACCCTACCTTCCACCTGTAAACTCTCTGGTTTTCAAATCTTGTTCAGTACAGTCTTTCCTTCTCATCCTTTCCGGGAAGTCTCCTCTGACCCAGGGTTCTGGGTGACTTTTCTGAACTCTGCCCCTTTCCCTAAACCTCAGCAGTCCTTTTACTTCACCTCTCTTCCTTTCCCTTCAACCATAGTGCTAGAAGAAGGAGCCACTGACTCTGAAAGTTTACATACATAATAGCTTTTATATATGTGTTCTCCTGCTGCCACTTGGTGATGTTCTTCATCAATGCAATTAAATTATATTTTCAAAAACCGATTATTTTTGTTGATATAGCAGAATACGTTTCTTTGTTCCAGTGGCACTGGAAGCAAACCTGCAGACTTCCCACAGCAGCCTCTGTATAACCCCAATTATTTCGGTCAGCCATCAGGCACCAGTAAATTGGCACACGAGGCCAGATATCCTGGCTACCAACAGGCCTACCCAGGATATCTAAACTATCCAGCTGGATACCCCAGGTCTCCTGGAGATTATGGAGGCCACGGAGGCTACCCGTCATCGTCAGATGGAAGCACTTACGATGGGCACCAACAAGTGTACACTGGCTCTCCAGGCTTCGTCCATTATCCGAGCAACAGATACTCTGGTGGTGGCTCACAGTGGAGTCCTCCTGGATACACGTCCAGCTACAGTATGATGCCAGGCCTCGATGGTATCTACAGTGCCAGTGGCAGCCGTTTCTCGACAAGCTACCATTCCAGCCCGTTTGGACTCTCAAAGAATTTTTTTAGGCCAAGCTTCCCAACCGTCATCTTGCCAATACCACAGTGAGTACAGCTTAGGCCATCATTTTATTTTCATTAGAATTTTTCATCCAGGAAAAACCCAGGAATTTTTTAGGATTCTGAGTATTTTTCATTGTTTTAGTTTTCAGATAAATTTTTGTAGTTTTGACTGGTAAGAACTGGTACTTTAACAAAGAATACGTCAGAAATAAAACATAAAAATGTAGTTGTGAAGAAAATGTGCCATTTGAAAAACAAAACACTGTGCAAACACAGACGAATCTGTCGAAGGCTTTAGGATGGAGACTATGCAGTACTTTGTAACAATAAAACTGCTTTTGATGAGCATGATGTCACAATCGTTTACATTTCTAACAGTTCGCAGGAAACTACTGTAAATGGTGGTTTCAGAAATGTTATTCTCAAAGTAAATTTCCTTTTACACAAGATGAATTATGTTATGTGTGACAATGAGTGATGAATTTCTTAAATCATGGAGAGCTTAACACTTTGAGGACCAGTCGCTTAGGAAAATTTTGGGGCTAGAAAACCAGCCATTTATGCCATTATTTAAAATTTTACTGGCACATTTGTGCTTGATATATTATAAAGGGTTATACACACTAAAATTATTGTATGTGCAAGCTTAGCTTTTCTTGTCACTGTGCTGTATGTATATTAATTTAAACCATTACCTTTTCCTATTTGTGTGATGGGGCTACTTCAGTCATGTTGTTGCTGGCTGACTCATCATGTTTGTGTCCTATACTCTGCTGTCATTGACTGGTGAGATCATGTGACTTGAGCAGTGACTGGCTGACAAAAGAGCAGTGCAATTTTGATTTCAGTGCTTCAGAAGTAACCATGCTGTATTTAGAGGAATCAATATTTATGCTTCTGTAATACAAAAATATGCAGTATACATGTTGCCACACATTCCAAAATGAGTGTTTCTTTTTTATTTTTTTTTTATTTCATTTCCTAAAATGCTGAGAAGTTCTACACTGGTGTATAAAACCTTTACCTTTCAGAGGATTGATAAATTTGGGTATAGAATGTTTTCACCTTGGGAAAAAGTGTATTTTCAAGTGGGAAATCTGGGAGTTTTTTTTTTCTTGTCCGTGTGTACCTTGTGAAAAGAACCCACACTGGTCACTCATATATGGTGGGCTGGTACCACCTGATCATGTGATACTCTTATCTCTGACAGAAGTCAGGATAAAATTCTTGATTTTTGATTCTTGTGTTTCACAAGAATGATGTTTTCTAAATCCGTGTTGGCTGTGTGTCAGTAGACCATTTCTTTGAGGTAATTCATAATGAGATTTTCACTCTGCAGCGGAGTGTGCGCTGATGAAACTTCCTGGCAGATTAAAACTGTGTGCCGGACCGAGACTCGAACTCGGGACCTTTGCCTTTGCGGGCAAGTGCTCTACCAACTGAGCTACCCAAGTACGACTCACGCCCCATCCTCACAGCTTTCCTTCTGCCAGTATCTCATCTCATAATGTTCGAACGCAATATATGTTCCAAACTCCTGCTCCATATTGATGTTAATGGTATGGGCCTGGAATTTAGTGGATTACTCCTACTACCTTTCTTGAATATTGGTGTGACCTGTCAAACTTTACAGTCTGTGGGTATGGATCTTTCATCGAGCGGTGGTTGTATATGTTTGTTGAGTATGGAGCTATGGCATCAGCATACTCTGAAAGGAACCTAACAGGAATACAGCCTGGACCAGAAGACTTGTTTTTATTAAGTAATTTAATCAGCTTCACTACTCTGAGGATATCTACTTCTACATTACTCATGTTGGCAGCTGTTCTTGATTTGAATTTTGGAGTATTTACTTTGTCTTCTTTTGTGAAAGCATTTCAGAAGGCTGTGTTTAGTAACTCTGCTTTGGCAGCACTGTCTTTGATAGTATCTCCATTGCTATGACACAGAAAAGGTGTTGATTGTGTCTTGCTGCTAGCATGCTTCACATATAACCAGAATCTCTTTGGATTTTCTGCCAGGTTTCGAGTCAAAGTTTTGTTGTGGAAACTATTATAAGCGTCTCACATTGAGTTCACGCAAAATTTTGAGCTTCTGTGAAAGATCGCCAGTCTTGGAGATTTTGCGTCTGTTTAAATTTGGCATGTTATTTTCGTTGTTTCTGCAACAGCGTTCCGACCCGTTTTGTGTACCAAGGAGGATCAGCTCCGTCATTTGTTAATTTATGTGGAATAAATCTCTGTTACCGGTGATATTATTTCTTTGAACTTGAGATACATCTAGTCTAAACTTATATTGTTAATTTGGAAAGAGCAGAGATCGTCTCTCAGGAAGGCATCAAGTGAATTTTTATCTGCTTTTCTGAATACATATATTTTTCTTTTATTTTTGTAGGATTTGGGGGTTGCAATATTTAATCTCACCATGACAACCCTGTGAACACTAATCCCTGTATCCATTTTGATGCTCCTTATTATGCAGTTGGCCAATGTAGGATGACAGCTAAAAACATGGGGAGCATGTCTCCACATGTAAATTGTCACGGCACACCTCAGTTCACCAAGGGATAGGGACACATCATGCAAGGAATGGAACATTCTGCAGCAGTAAGGCTAACGTTTGTAAGGTTTTCTACCTGATCGCCACAACTGGGGAAATGTTGCTGGTCGAAGGTTGCTAGAGGGGAGTAAAGCATCCAGTCAGCCTTGCAGAAGAATAGGTCCAAATGGGAATAGGTGTGCGAGGAGTCTGAAAGGAACGTGGATGCTCCTGTGTTACGGCAGAGGAGGTTAAGGTGATTGAGAAGGTCAGCCAAGAGGGCACCTCATGAGCAGGTTCTGGGAGACCCCAAAGGGGATAGTGTGCATTAAAGTCACCAAGCAGCAGAAAGGGGTGAGGCCCAAAAAGCTGAAGGAAGTCTTCCCTGGTGACACTGAATGATGGAGGCAAAAGGTCAAGTTAGAAAGGAAAATACAGGCTACAACAGTCTGTAATTATAACGTCATCCCAGATGGAATGCCATCCTCGAAGATCAAAGCAGACTGGGAAGAAATCCGAGAGCTGAAAGCAGACCAGGAAGAAATGCAAGAGCTCAAAGCGTCATGAGGACGCAATTTTGTTTCCTGGAGGCAGAGAAGAAGCAGACGCTCGAATTCTAAGACCAGCCATAAGTCCTCTTTGTGTGACTGAAGGCCACGAATGTTCCATTGAAGGAGAGTCCTAACAAGGACAGGGGAAGAAGAGAAAAAATGAGAGGGTGTCACCTTGATGGCTGCTGAATGCCAGACTTCGAACACTCACTGTTACAGAGCTAAGTGGCTGGAGGATACTGCTCCGTGAGATCTGTAAAGGTGTCAGCAGTCTCTCTTTGTCAATTCATGATGTCCAGGATAGAAAAACACTTGGTGGTACGCTCCGGCAACACGGAGGTCAGCCGGGCGAGAGTGTCATATGGTGACACCACTGAAGAGGATCTCTGAGAGTCAGGGAAGAAGACTTTGACTTCTTGGAGCCTTTCTGGTTGGCAGAGGAAGACTCACATGTTTGTTGGTTGGAGGGACATACGAAGTCTTTGTGGGTGTATTCCCCCTGTCCTTTCTGGCCTGTCGGTTGTGTAACAGGTGACTTCAACCCATTAGGCAAAAGTTTGGTGGCTTGTTGCACAGCCAGAGGAGGAGACGGGGATTCTATCGTGACACGGGCAATTGAACAATCACAATGCTGAATTTGAGGTTGCATGTCTTCGTGGCCGTGTCCTTTGGGGAGTGGGATGTAGTAAGAGCAATACTGTAAGTGTCAGATGGTAGAATACAGGGTTTCTAACTAGTGAACAACTTGTGAGCAACCGGTTAAGGCACTTTTTCCTTCACCCAGACCACCTGGACAGCCCACGCATCGAGATACGTGGGAGAATCTCAGTAGGAGGTGGCATGGTCGTCATTGCAGTTGATACAGCTGGGAGAAGGAGATGGGCATTCAGTTGTGGTTGGAAAGATGACACTGGTAGCAGCACATTAGGTTTGAAATGTACAGTTGGACTGTGATAACTTCATGGCCTGCTTTGATCTTTGACAGAAGCACCACTCTATCACACATTAGGTTTGAAATGTACGGTTGGACTGTGATAACTTCATGGCCTGCTTTGATCTTTGACAGAAGCACCACTCTATCAAAGGTGAGAAGAGTGTGTATGGGCACTAAGGATACATCTATCTTTCTCATCACCTGATGGACTGCAATGACACTGTGGTCAAAGAGATATGTTTGGATTTATGCCTCGGTCAGACCATTGAGCTGCCTAATGTAGATAACACCACAGGAAGAATTCAGTGTTCAATGGGCCTCGACACGGGCAGGATAACCTTGGAGGAGTGAATCTGCTATTATTTGTTGTGATTGAGAATCGGAAGTAGACTCCAAAAGCAAAGTGCCATTTTGTATACAAGAGCGGGTTTTCACAGGGCCAGCAATTGTGTGAACACCTTTCTGAATAATAAACGGATTCGCCGTAGCAAAGGACTGATCGTCTTCAGTAAGTGAAACCACGAGGAACTGTGGTGCAGCTGGGAGGGTCTTTGAATTGTTAGCCTCATTCCGTTTGTGTTTGGTAGATGTTGACTGTGAAGAAGATGATTGGCACATTGTGATAAAATCCTTCACGATTGCCAGCGTCTCTGATGGCACTCTCGTTCCAACTGGGGACACCCCTCAGAAGTGGGTGCACCTGCCTTAGGTGATTGTTCAAACCTCAGGTCATACCTCCCGAACACCTTATAGAGGGACCAGTCAGCAATTTGGGAAGATAGCAGCTCAGGCAACCACCCCTCCCTGAGCCTGGCATGTACCAGGGGGTATGTGCGAACCTTGCATGTCAACCCGGGACTGGGAATTACGCGTTACCCAGTCACCTGATATGTGTCAGACGTGTGGGCAGGCCTTCAGGAGTGCACAGGGAGGAAGAAGAAAAAGAGGAACCTAAAATGCTGAAGGTTAGGAGAAGGGGAACAAAGAAAGAAAAAAAGGAATGAAAAACGATGGAGAAACTGTTCAGATATTGGCTACTAAGTATGCAGAACACATTTCCAAAAACATCCCAGACATTTTCCCTGAGGGAGGGAAAAAGAATAGCAAGATGATAGACATGCAGCATGGAAGGGGAAAAAAGGCTGGGGCCCCATGGTAGCCAAGCATGAACCCACCAAAGAGCGGCAAGCTCTCTGACGGGATGGTTTACCTTTTGCAGCCATTGATCATGGTGTAAGGACAGTGGTCATAAAGAGATGCTGACTGACTAGGAGAGGATATGAGTGTCATGCCTTGTCAGTGACAATTGCTTTCAGACCTGACAGGAATTGCTTCTGTCAGACAATGTAGCTTCATCTCAACCAGTTACTGAGCAGACACTTTGAATGGAACTGCATGCATTGGATATTTGGAGTTGTGTAACTCATAAATGCCACTGCTCATAATGACGATAAAGCAAAAAATCTTCAATGAACCAATCAACATAGATCTTGGACAGTAACTGTCTACAGGCTTGTAATGTGGTTGTAAATGTCACTGAGTTACATTGTTGTTTCTTCTCTGCTGATGAAAGGCATCCACTGTACTGATGGCTCGCTGAGGCATTTAACGGACATCGTGTCAAAGGAATAATTCAGGCTGGAGATGGTTCTGTGATTTGCAGGGGATGATGTTCAGAACATGACTCTGGTCTACATAGTTCGTAATAACTGGTGGAAAGTCATTGAGTGATTTCTGGTGTTCCCCATGGTAATGTTACAGACCCTCTTCTGTCCCTCATCTACATAAATGACTTAGGAAACAATCTGAGCAGGTGTCTTGGGTTGTTTGCAGATGACGCTGTCATTTATTGTCTAGCAAAGTCATCAGAAGATCAAAACAAAATGCAAAACGTTTTAGAAAAGATACATGTATGGAGCGAAAATTGGTGATTTACCCTAAATAATAAAAAGTGAAGGGTCATCCACATGAGTGCTAAAAGGAATCCATTAAACTCTGGTTACACGATAAATCAGTCAAATCTAAAGGTTGTAAATTCAATTAAATAACTAGGAATTATAATTACAAACAACTTAAATTGGAAAGAACATGTAGGAAATATTGTGGTGAAGGCATACAAAGACTGCTTTTTCCTGTCATAACACTTAAAAAATGTAACCGCTCTACTAAAGAGACTACCTACACTACGCTTGTCTGTCTTCCTGTGGAGTACAGCTTCATGGTCTGGGGTCCTTACCAGATAGGACTGATGGGAATACTTCAAGAAAGTTTAAAGACAAGCACCATATTTTGTATTATTGTGAAATAAGGGAGAGAGTGTCACAGGCAATATACGGGATTTGGGTTGGACATCATTAAAGCAAAGGCATTTTTTGTTGTGATGGAATCTTCTCATGAAATTTCAATCACCAGTTTTCTCCTCTGAATGCAAAAAATTTCGTTGAGCTGACCTACATAGGGAGAAATGATCATCACAATAAAATATGGGAACTCAGAGCTCACATGGAAAGACATAGTTGTTTATTTTTTCTCTGCGCTGTTCAAGAGTGGAATAACAGAGAATTATTGTGAAGGTGGTTCAATGAAACACCTGCCAGGCATTTAACTATGATTTGCAGAGTATCGATGTGGATGTAGATGTACCCATTCCTATCACTGTGAACATGAATAAGTATGTTATTTCAACATTCTCAGTGTCCAAGTGTCACTCTTTCTACTACGTCACTATAATGAGTATCCCGTCGGCATTACCATCCTCAAGGATGTGCACAGGACTGCACATATACGAGGGCAGTTCAATAAGTAATGCAACACATTTTTTTTCTCGGCCAATTTTGGTTGAAAAAACCGGAAATTTCTTGTGGAATATTTTCAAACATTCCCGCTTCGTCTCGTATAGTTTCATTGACTTCCGACAGGTGGCAGCGCTGTACGGAGCTGTTAAAATGGCGTCTGAAACGGATGTGCGTTGCAAACAACGGGCAGTGATCGAGTTTCTTTTGGCGGAAAACCAGGGCATCTCAGATATTCATAGGGGCTTGCAGAATGTCTACGGTGATCTGGCAGTGGACAAAAGCACGGTGAGTCGTTGGGCAAAGCGTGTGTCACCATCGCCGCAAGGTCAAGCGAGACTGTCTGATCTCCCGCGTGCGGGCCAGCCGTGCACAGCTGTGACTCCTGCAATGGCGGAGCGTGCGAACACACTCGTTCGAGATGATCGACGGATCACTGTCAAACAACTCAGTGCTCAACTTGACATCTCTGTTGGTAGTGCTGTCACAATTGTTCACCAGTTGGGATATTCAAAGGTTTGTTTCCGCTGGGTCCCTCGTTGTCTAACCGAACACCATAAAGAGCAAAGGAGAACCATCTGTGCGGAATTGCTTGCTCGTCATGTGGCTGAGGGTGACAATTTCTTGTCAAAGATTGTTACAGGCGATGAAACATGGGTTCATCACTTCGAACCTGAAACAAAACGGCAATCAATGGAGTGGCGCCACACCCACTCCCCTACCGAGAAAAAGTTTAAAGCCATACCCTCAGCCGGTAAAGTCATGGTTACAGTCTTCTGGGATGCTGAAGGGGTTATTTTGTTCGATGTCCTTCCCCATGATCAAACGATCAACTCTGAAGTGTATTGTGCTACTCTTCAGAAATTGAAGAAACGACTTCAGCGTGTTCGTAGGCACAAAAATCAGAACGAACTTCTCCTTCTTCATGACAACGCAAGACCTCACACAAGTCTTCACACCCGAGAGGAGCTCACAAAACTTCAGTGGACTGTTCTTCCTCATGCACCCTACAGCCCCGATCTCGCACCGTCGGATTTCCATATGTTTGGCCCAATGAAGGACGCAATCCGTGGGATGCACTACGTGGATGATGAAGAAGTTATTGATGCAGTACGACGTTGGCTCCGACATCGACCAGTGGAATGGTACCGTGCAGGCATACAGGCCCTCATTTCAAGGTGGCGTAAGGCCGTAGCATTGAATGGAGATTATGTTGAAAAATAGTGTTGTGTAGCTAAAAGATTGGGGAATAACCTGGTGTATTTCAATGCTGAATAAAACAACCCCTGTTTCAGAAAAAAAAAATGTGTTGCATTACTTATTGAACTGCCCTCGTACATTCTTAATTTGATGAACACTCAGGCACCCTACCACAGCTCATCTTTCATGCTAAATTATCCAATTTTATTTCCATGCAGAATGTGTGGAACTATTTTGATGAGGGGGTGAAACATAACAATCAACATTCCATTGATTAGGTAACTCTACAGGAGCTCATCGTCAATGAGTGGCTTTGACTGTATACGGCATACGTGAAGTGTCTTCAGCACTCTCATCTTTACCAAATTGAGGGCATTGTCGAGGCTAGAAAATTCTTCGGGGGACTAATTCTTTGTCCGTGTACTTACATCTGCTGTCACAATTTCTGTATCTCTAACAACACACAGTAACTTGGTACCCTAAAGTCATCATTAAAGGGGGTGAGTTAGCGAACTCTGACATCATGCTCTTTGCGCTTTGTGACATCACATCCTGCTGTTTCACTTTGAGGAGCCACTTCGTCATGAGAAAAACAAAATAAGTTCTGCAAATATTTCAGTAATGTGCCATGTCAAACAACCAATATAAAGTTTTGCGGATTTTGTGTTCAGAAAATTCCAGAACTTTGTCCACAAAATTTTTCTACATTATATATTCTCCTCCACAATTGATACATCACTTCCAGTGCTGTTTCCACTTCCAGAAGCAGTCTTGGTATGCCTCTTGCCGGATTGTATGGTGCACCATCTGCGAATTTTCTTTTATCTCGTGTTTCATTGCAAATCATCGTCCTTTCAATGGGGTTTTCAACAGTGGAAATAAAAAAAGGTCCTCAGGGGCCAGGTCTTGAGAGTACAGAGGATGAGGCAGCACAAGGATTTCGTTTTTTGTGCAAGAGTCATGCACCAACCGGGATGAATGTGCAGGTGCGTTATTGTGATGCGAGAACCATGAACTCTCTCATCACATTTCAGGCCATTTCCTTCTCACATTTTCTCGCAGGCGTCGCAACGCGTCCCGATAGTACCATCAATTAACAGTTTGTCCCTGTGGTAGGAATTCATGATGAATCAATCCTCCAAAGTCAAAGAAAATTGTCAGTATAGCTTTGACATTTGACCTGACCTGACCTGACAAGCTTTTTTGGTCGTGGAGAACCTTTCCCGACTCATTGTGAAGATTGAATCTTGGTCTCAACATCATAACCGTAGACCTACATCTCATCACCAGTTATGATTCTCTTATAGATCATCTCATTTTCATCTGCACAATCCAAGAGCTCTTCACAGAATGCAAATCGAAGATCTTTCTCTTCTTGACTCATGATCCGTGGGACGAACTATGCTGCAACACGAGGCATTCCATGATGCTGTGTCAGGGTTTCATGAAATGATTGAACTGAAATGTTACAATTTTCTACACTCTCTTGGACAGTCAGTCGTTGATTGGAGTGCACAATTTCGTTGTCGTTCCTGACATGAGCATCGGTAGACGTTGAAGGGTGTCCTGAACGAGGATCATATTTAACTTCTGTCAGGCCATTTTTAAACCATTTGAACCATTCATAACACTGCATACAGCTTAAGCACGCATCGTCATAGGCTTTCTACATCATTTGGTGTGTCTCTGTAAAGGTTTTCTTGAGTTTCACGCAAAATTTAATCCAGACGCGTTGTTCCTGTAACTCTGTCATCTTGAAATTCACAAACTGCAATGCAGTGTTCTACTTAATACAGCACTGAATAATAACTAACAGACATATGACAATGAAACTTCTGGCAGTTACACATTAAACCCAGGCATGTGCAGGAATGCCAACTGCATTTCGCTGCAACACACCATTGGCACAAAATTAGGAATCTTCTGGAATTTCTTGAACAGACCTCGTATACTGTTTCTAAGCACGCACACATTGGATGTCTAAAGAATGAATCATTATTGTACAATTTCTTGTAATAAAGTGATGGGAAATGTCATATTGATGGTTAAGGAATAGTTCATATGTAGTAATTTTCGTGTTATAATGTCTGTGTTACGAAAGTAAACCATTATGAGGCAACATCCCATTGAAGGTCACGAAAACATGTCTTTCTTATTAGGAGCTGTTATAATTAAATGTCAGTTAATAATACATCAGTGATTAAATCCTTCAGAAGACCGTAACATAAATACTAGGTTGCTAGAAGCAATGCATCAGTGTAGTGTAGTTCTCTGACCCGCTTCATTATGGAACTGAGGATG
The DNA here is from genome assembly GCF_023898315.1 of Schistocerca nitens. Taxonomy (NCBI): domain Eukaryota; kingdom Metazoa; phylum Arthropoda; class Insecta; order Orthoptera; family Acrididae; genus Schistocerca; species Schistocerca nitens. Next base: position 170,451,377 of record NC_064623.1, read on the forward strand.
GTTAGGTAGAGATTTTTTTTTGTGTTTTTTGAAACATAGTGGGACTTTCCTGAAATTAATAAAAATAATTGCTGTAGTATTTGATGTTATGTAAATATAAGTGTGCTCTCTGTCAGGAGTGAGTTTGTTCGATTTGCTGATCTTCTATATGATGATGTCCTTGCTGACTGGACATATGTCTTTCATTTACATAATATTATACGTTTAAAAATACTAAGTTTTTATTTATGTTTACCACAGACAGAACAACATGACTAGCCTGTGGTCAGAAAGGAAATGTGTGTTCTATTTGAGCTAACATAGGAACTCTATGCCCTACCATTTTCATGAACAAACTATATGGTTTGCAAGCAAAAAAAAACTGACAACTGCTGCTGGAGAATGCTGAGAGTGCAATGTCTTGTTAACCAGCTAGTGCAGTGTGCCAACAACACTATGTTGTGTGACATTGGATTTCCTGTCTGCGTGCATGTCAGTGTCAGCTACCTCGTCCCATGCACTGACGGCTTAACTTGCTACTTTCAGGGGTTGTAACAAGGATCCCCACACATTTGAAACTACAGATTCATTTCACAGAAAGTAGGAGGGTGTTGGGAGAGGTAAGGAAGTCACTTGGGGCCCAGGTGTAGAGCGACCAATTAGGTTTTGTACTGGTGTACGCAGATTCACCTCTGTCCCTTTAAATTGTCGGTACTTGTATTTGCTTCCCTTCACTTGTGTCTGATTGTCTCCTTCACGTTCCCTCAACTCTTGTGCTCTTTCTCCCTCAAAGAAGCGACCTACACTTCCAAACGTTAGTAATAATGTTTTATTTACAATGAATCCTTCACTCTGCAGCCAGGAGTACACTGTTTTAGAACTCCCAATTAGATTGAAACTGTTTGTCGGTCTGGTACTCAAACCAAACTTCGCCTTTGTAGTGTTTTTACCAAGTGATCTATCCTGGTGTGGCTGACAGCCTGGGGTTCTGGGGTCAAGACCCAGTCACGTAGAAGGTTTTAATGCACCAGGAAGTTTCGAAACAGAATGCATTCTGCTGTAAAGTTAAAAGTATTACGTTGAAAGCGACCTCTATTCTAGACTGTGGCTTAACCACCTCTCAATGGTAGATTTTCTTTCAGGAACACTAATGGTGGGAGACATCCAGGAGAACTTTTGTGAAGATTTGAAAGTAGGTAATCAGTATGGGCAGAACTGGTTTATTTAATCACTGAAACACACACTACTAATGAAACTTCCTCGCGGATTAAAACTGTGTGCCAGACCGACTCGAACTCGGGACTTTTGCCTTTCACGGGCAAGTGCTCTACCAACTGAGCTACCCAAGCATGACTCACGCCCTGTCCTCACAGCTTTACTTCTGCCAGTATCTCGTCTCCTACCTTCCAAACTTCACTGAAGTTCTTCTGCGAACCTTGCAGAACTAGCACTTCTGGAAGAAAGGATATTGCGGAGACATGGCTTAGCCACAGCCTAGGGGATGTTTCCAGAATGAGATTTTCACTCTGCAGCAGAGTGTGCACTGATATGAAACTTCCTGGTGGATTAAAACTACCAGTGGTAGAGCACTTGCCCGCGAAAGGCAAAGGTCACGAGTTCGAGTCTTGGTCCGGCACACAGTTTTAATCCACCAGGAAGTTTCATATCAGCACACATTCCACTGCAGAGTGAAAATCTCATTCTGGGAACACACTATGTTTTGTTGTGAACTGGTCTTCTGGTTTCTGACCATCATCATACAACTTAAGATTGTTTTCTAGTGTAATTGGATAGATAAAACAATCTGCTCAGTAAATTGTGGCAGGAAAACACACAAATAAAATATATTAAAGTTTGCAAGCTTTCGAAGCCAGTGGCTCCTTCTTCTGACAGAAGGGTTGAAGCGGAAGGAACAGGGGTGAAAGAAAAAGGCTGGTGAGATTTAGGAAAAGGGGTAGAATTTGGATAAGTCACCCAGAACTCTGTGTCACCAGATGGGATGAGAAGGAAAGACTGATTGTTGGGGAGTGCACTGGAGAGGATTTGTAAACCTAAGAGCTTAAAAGTTGAAGATAGGATAATATACAAGAAAGAGTGTACTGTCAAAACATCACCCACGAATTAAAAAGAGCAAAAAGTTAAGTGCATTATTTGTGATAGAGGTGAGAGGAGGCGATGAAAAATAGATATGTCAGAAAATGAAAGATGTAGAGAACCAAAAGGGAGTGAAGAAAGGAATAGTTACTGTGAAGAAATGCTGAGACTGAAGAAATTCACATAAATTGAGACCAAGTGTGTGGAGGGAACCGAGGACATGTTGTAGCGCCAGTTCCCACCTACGGAGTTTTGAGAAACTGGTGTCTGGGGGGAGAATCCAGATGCCAGATGTGAAACAGGCTCCGAGGTCACGACTGTCATGTTGTAGAACATTCTGTGCAACAGGATATTGTATGTTGCCAGTGTACATCCTGTGCCTATGACCATTCATACTAACTGGTAACTTTGTGGTGGTCACGACAATGTAAAAGGTCATACAGTGTTTACATAACAGCTGATCTGCAACATTTGTT